>NC_084612.1:48398695-48421195 GCF_033978795.1 Nerophis ophidion | reverse complement strand
TGCGAAAAAGGAGAACACAAAAGAGCACCGTGACAAAAAGAACTAAAGCTAAACTACAAACTAGTGATGGGTCCGGCAACACCGATGCATCGGCGCATGCGTCGAGGTCATAGAGCAAAACCCTGTGTCGGTGCACGTACCGCTTTTCGAAAGTCAACTGACCAATCATGAGCTGTTTCGGTCACGTGACCGATACGCGAACTGTGTCGCACTGACGACTGCGCGGCAAACTGTGTTTATAAGGAAGCGCATCTGTCAATGAGATGCTGCTGCCGACGGAATCGCTGCACTTCTGTCGTTGGTCATTTGTCATTTATCGTCGTCGGAGATCATATCCGCCGTGTGGGAATATTTTGATCATATATCAGGAAGAAATGTATTTGTGTTCATTTCCATCTCGTTTCATCCTGTTCTCCCAAAGTTTATACTTGATCTGTTAGTAGGTCTGTAACGGTACGTGTTTTTGCGTTGAACCGTTTCGGTACCTCAGTTGGTAAAGTGGAGGGCCGTAAATGCTCATGCTGAGTTCCTTAGGGCACTGGTTCAAATCCAGCTCGATGGATCACTCATTATGTTTTTACCATGAAAAAGTTGAAAAACTTATCTGGGTGTTACCATTTAGTGGTCAATTGTACGGAATATTTCAGCTACAATCGGGCGGAAGGCAGGGTACACCCTGGACAAGTCCAGCGCCCCGCGACCCCGAAAGGGAATAAGCGGTAGAAAATGAATGAATGAATGAATGTACGGAATATGTACTGTGCAATCTACTAATAAAAGCTTCAATCAATAGATCAACAGTGCTTATTCAGAGCGCGTGTAAAAAAAAAAAAAATAAATAAATAAATAAATAAAATTCCTAGTCCACAAGTATTCTCATTCACAACACGTTCTCTTAGATTTCCATGTTATGATACATGTTCACATTTTTTATTGACTGTATCTAAAAAAGATAAAAATATATTTTTATTTAAATGAAGATATGAAATAATCTTAAATGAAGTACAATGACTTGGTTTATATTATTGTATATACTAGGTCATAAAATGAGTGTCAGTTGAGTCGGTCCATAGGTTGCCTGTAGGGATTTTTAATGTCCAGCAGATGTCAGTATTTAGTGACACAGTATTGACACAGTATCAATACAGTTTTGCAATGTGTCGAAACGATACATGATGCCTCATCAACCCATCACTACTACAAACTAACTAAAACTAGGGTCGAAGTTGCAAGATGTGCCACCTACAAAGTACATACCACGCCGGATGGCACAGGAAGTAGTCAAGACGGTATGTAGAAAAAATACAAGGAGTCTAGTAGTCTTCATCCAAACAAGGTCAAGGAGTGGAATAGCCAAGTGCCATCCAGCTGGCCAGGTGCTGCTAAAATTGTGCTGGTGAAATTAGATACAGCTGTACACGTCTATCAGCTCCGCCCACAGGAAAACACAGGAACTCTGAGGAAGACCAAACGTAAGAGACAGGTCTGCTGCACCCACAAGGGAAAACTGAGCTTACAAACCACAAGATGGCAGCACGTGGTGACACAGACAAACATTACAGGGAGACAGAACAGGATCGCTGATGGGTCTGCCAACTTCCGGCGCTCCTTTCAAAAAAGGTGAGATGCAGGTAAACAAGTGGGGGGATGGGAGAAAAAAACAAAAGCTTAAAATAAAATGAAATAAAATAAAATAAAAAAATCGGTCCAGACTGAGGCCAAGGGACAAAAACAACTCATAGCCATAGTACACATCCCTCTTACATGTGTGTAAGAGGGAAACATCAAACATAAAAGAACACAAAGGACATGAAAGACATTAAAGTAGCGGAGCTGATGCAACCAGCCACTTCTACATCCATCCATCCATCCATTTTCTACCGCTTATTCCCTTTCGGGGTCGCGGGGGGCGCTGGCGCCTATCTCAGCTACAATCGGGCGGAAGGCGGGGTACACCCTAGACAAATCTACATACAGCTCTGAATAAAAAGTAAAAGAAACATATACACTGTCGTGGCCTCTGCGGTGTTCCTCGCGGCGTCTGCTGGGGTGGACAGAGCATGGCCAGAGACAGTTTTAGAGACAGTATCGAAAAGTTTTAGAACAACATTTCTCAACAAGCTTTTGCAAGGAATTTAGGGATTTTCTACGGTCCGTAAAATCATCAAAAGGTTCAGAGAATCTGGATGGAAGCCAGTGGTCCCCAACCACCGATTGGTACCGGGCCGCAGAAGAATTTTTTATTCATTTCTATTTAAAAAAAATAAAAATAAAATAATAATATATTTTTTTATTTTATTAGATCAACATAAAAAACACAATATACACTTACAATTAGTGCACGAACCACAAAAACCTCCCCTTTTCATGAGAAAAACCTCCCTTTTTCATGACCAAGAAAAAAAAAAAAAAAAAAAGACACCTTCCAGGCCGCGGGTCAAATTATTAAGCGTTGACCGGTCCGCGGATACAAAAAGGTTGGGGACCACTGATGTAAGGGATGATATTGCGGACCTTTGATCCTTCAGGTGGTACTGCATCAAAAACCCACATCAGTGTGTAAAGGATATCACCACAGGGGCTCAGGAACACGTCATAAAACCACTGTCAGTAACTACAGTTGGTTGCTACATCTGTAAGTGCAAGTTAAAACTCTACTATGCAAAGCAAAACCCATTTGTCAACAACACCAAGGAAAGCCACTGGCTTTGCTGGGCCCGTGCTCGTCTAAGATTGACTGATGCAAAGTGGAAAAGTGTTTTGTGGTCTGACAAGTCCACATTTCAAATTATATTTTGAAACTGTGGACGTGGTGTCCTCCGGAACAAAGAGTAACATAACCATCCTGATTGTTATAGGCGCAAAGTTCAAAAGCCAGCATCTATAATGGTATGGAGGTGTATTACTGCCCAAGGCATGGGTAATTTACACATCTGTGAAGGCACCATTAATGCTGAATGGTCCATACAGGTTTTGGAGCAACTTATGTTGTCATCCAAGCAACGTTATCATGGACGTTCTGCTTATTTCAGCAAAACAATGCCAAGCCACGTGTTACAACAGCGTGGTTTCGTAGTAAAAGAAAGCGAGTACTTTCCTGGGCCGCCTGCAGTCCAGACCTGTCTCCCATCGAAAATGTGTGGCACATTACGAAGCGTAAAATACGACAGCGGAAACCCCGGACTGTTGAACGACTAAAGCTCTATATAAAACAAGAATGAGAAGGAATTCCACTTTCAAAGATTCAACAATTAGTTTCCTCAGTTCCCAAACATTTATTGAGTGTTGTTACAAGAAAAGGTGATGTAACACAGTGGTGAACATGCCCTTTCCCAACTACTTTGGCACTTGTTGCAGCCATGAAATTCTAAGTTAATTATTATTTGCAAAAAAAAGATGTGTCTGGGTGCGCTGTCAGCGGGTCCCTGGGTGGTCCCGTAGCGGAGACTGCGCGTGTGACGCAACAAAGACACTGTGAAGCTTGTCCGTCCCGGCACTCAGTGCCAGCTCCGCAGCCCTGTCTCTTTCACCGCATCTCCGCCAGTCTCTCCAAACTGACTCTGGTGTGGCAAAGAGCCAGCAGCTGGTCTCCATGGCCAAAAGGCTCCCAAGAGGCAGATCCAGAAGTCCACAAAAAAGCACCGCAGAGGTCACGAAAGTGCCACTCCTTGTCACACAGTCCCAGAGGGTCCCGGACCATAAGGCAAAAAATAAATAAATAATAAAAATATAAAATAAAAATAAAAATAATAATAATAATAGTATATATATATATATATATATATATATATATATATATATATATATATATATATATATATATATATATATATATATATATATATTGTTGAGACGCATTTTTAATTTTTAGTGCCGTCTCACCCGGGCCGGGAGCAGGAAAACAATTCGAGGAGGCAGGAGTTGAGTCAAGTAGAAGTATTTTATTTAACGCAGTCTGCAGAGAGCGGAGATCGTATAGTACACTTGAACAGTAGTAACAGGAAAACCCAAAACGATCTGTCTGAGAGTTTGTACAGCAGCTTATATACACTGTGCTAGTAGTTATCTGATTGGTCAGTCTACTGACTGACGTCAGTTGCTATGTGTCTCGTGTCTAGGAAGTACTCTTGGTTTCCTGTTAAGTTGGTTGTTGCTCAAGCATCTGTTTCCTGTATGTGCAGTGTTTGCTTGGTTTCCTGTTATGTTCGTTATTGTTCAAACATCTGTTTCCTGTAGGTGCAGTGTTTGGCACACTGAGCCAAATTGAGGTCAGGACGTTTGCTTTGTACACTCATTAATATGTATATATATATATATATATATATATATATATATATATATATATATATATATATATATATATATATATATATATATATATATATAAAATAACACATGAAAACAAAAGGGAAACACAAAAGGATGACACAAGAGCACAGAGCTCCTGCCAACAGCAGCCACTACAGTGGCGCCATCTTGGAAAAAAAATAAAAAAAATATATATATATACTGTGTATATATATATATATATATATATATATATATATATATATATATATATATATATATATATATATATATATATATATATATATATATACATATATAAAATAACACATGAAAATAAAAGGGAAACACAAAAGGATGACACAAGAGCACAGAGCTCCTGCCAACAGCAGCCACTACAGTGGCGCCATCTTGGAAAAAATATATATATATATATACTGTATATATATATATATATATATATATATATATATATATATATTGTTATTTATAGATAAACACTAACATTTATTTTTTTAAATTATTATGTACAAATAAACACTGACATTTGTTTTTCATATATTGTTAGGTACTAATAAACACTGACATGTATTATTTATATATATTGTTATTTGCTGATAATAACTGACATTTATTATTTATATATTGTAATGTACAGACAAACCTTGACATTTATTATTTATATATTGTTATGTACAAACAAACACTGACATTTATTATTTATATAATGTTATTTATAGACAAACACTGACATGTATTATTTATGTATTGGTATTTACAAAGAAACACTGACATTTTTTATTCATATATTGTTATGTACAGATAAACACTGAAATTTATTATTTATATAGTGTTATGCACAGATAAACACTAACATTTATTATTCATATATTGTTGTGTTCAGATAAACACTGACATTTATTATTTATATATTGTTATTTACTGATAAACATTGACATTTATTATTTATATATTTTTATTTACAAATAACAAACACTTACATTTATTATTTATATATATATATTTTTTACAGATAAACACTGACATTTAATATTTATGTATTGTTCTTTAGAGATGAACACTGACATGTATAATTTATATATTTTTATTTACAGATAAACACTGACATTTATTATTTATATATTGTGATGTACAGATAAACACTGACATTTATTATTTATACATTGTTATGTGCAGATAAACACTGACATTTATTATCCATATATTGTTATGTACAGATAAACACTGATATGTATTCTTTCTATATTGTTATTTATAGATAAACACTGACATTGATTATTTATGTATTGTTATATACAGATAAACACTGACTATTTTATTTGTATATTGTTATGTACAGATAGACACTGACATTGATTATTTTTATATTGTTATGTACATAGGAACACAAACATTTATTATTCACATATTGTTATGTACAAATAAACACTGACATTTATTATTTATGTATTGTTATTTACACATAAACACTGACATGTATTATTTATATATTGTTTTTTTTAACATCAAAACACTGACATTTATTATGTATATATTGTTAATTTTATATAAACAATGACATTTATCATTGAAATATTGTTATTTGCAGATGAATACTGACATTTGTTTAATGTTGTTATTTACAGATAAACCCTGATATGCATTATTTATATATTGTTATGTACAGATAAACACTGACATTTATTATTTACATATTGTTATTTACAAATAAACCCTGACATTAAACTCCGAACATATATTTTTTGGGGAAAATATTCCATATTTTGTGTTTGCCATTAAAAAAGTATGTTTTTTAAATGCCAAAGGGCATTTCAATAAACACAAATACTAACAATAAAAAAAAAAAAAATCATGAAAAGGTATAGTCAGCAGATAGATTTGAAATTGTTCTAGAGATTTAAGTGTTATAGAAATGTATGACTTATTTTTTAACATATTAATGAACGTGGCCCTTTTTGGATCCCTGAGAATTAATTTTTTTTTAAATATTTAGTTGTTTCGTCATCAAAAACAAGGTTTTCTTTAACAAAAAGGCCATTAAAAATAACACACACACAGAACACACACATGCGCGCACACACACACACACATATATTGTATATATATATATATATATATATATATATATTGTATGTATGTATATATATATATATATATATATATATATATATATATATATATATATATATATATATATATATATATATATATATATATATATATATATATATATATATATCCATCCATTTTCTACCGCTTATTCCCTTTTGGGGTCGCGGGGGGCGCTGGCGCCTATCTCAGCTACAATCGGGCGGAAGGCGGGGTACACCCTGGACAAGTCGCCACCTACTCGCCGTATATATATATATATATATATATATATATATATATATAAATATATTGTATATATATATATATAAATATATTGTATATATGATTTATTTTTAAACACCCCGGCAGGTCCCCGGCATCCAACTTGAGGGGATCCCTGATGGTTGAAATACTGGTTATATTGTACTGGTTGTGAAAATGAAAAACATGAAAATGGCCCCTGCATGCTTTGATGTTTGAGTGTGTGGCCCTCAGTGGAGAATGTTTGGACAGGTCTAGACTTGACTCCTCCCACAACCAGGGAAATGATGAGGTTGCAGTGCAAATATAAAACGTCCACAACAAATGTGTGAACATTAAAGAACAGGAAATGAATCAAACACGATAAAATCAAAGAGCTGACGCAACCAGTGCTACTTCTTTGGCGCCATTTCTCCATACCGCTACAAGAGTCAAACACAACAGAGATCCAAAAGTCCAAAACAAAATCCTTGTTTTGCAGTCCTGAAGGGGCCCAGAACTAAACGCCAGAAAGAGAAGACAACAAGAAACAATTGAGAGCTCCTGTGACCAGCAGCCATTCAGAAAAGAATAAGGAGAGATAATTGCAGCTTTCATCCATCCACTCCAAAGTGTGTTCTTCTTCTCCTTCTGGAGAGGGCGAGCGTGGTCCAAGAATATTTACAGTGCATGCAGAGCAGGGTCACACTCAGGACCTTAACTGCTTCCTGCACGTTCACGCCCACTGTTGCCACGGCAACCATCTCTCTGCAAGACAGCGCTGCTGCTAGGAGACACACACACACACACACACACACACACACACACACACACACACACACACACACACACACACACACACACACACACACACACACACACAGTAGTTGTATCCAGACTGTCCAGAATATAAATAAATAAATGATAAATGGGTTGTACTTGTATAGCGCTTTTCTACCTTCAAGGTACTCAAAGCGCTTTGACACTACTTCCACATTTATCCATTCACACACACATTCACACACTGATGGAGGGAGCTGCCATGCAAGGCGCCAACCAGCACCCATCAGGAGCAAGGGTGAAGTGTCTTGCTCAGGACACAACGGACGTGACGAGGTTGGTTCTAGGTGGGATTTGAACCAGTGACCCTCGGGTTGCGCACGGCCACTCTTCCACTGCGCCACGCCGTCATACATTTACATTATATATAAATATATACATATATACATTTACATTATATATAAATACATAATGTAAATGTATAGATCCATCCATCCATTTCCTACCGCTTATTCCCTTTGGGGTCGCGGGGGGCGCTGGTGCCCTTCTCAGCTACAAGCGGGCTGAAGGCGGCGTACACCCATACTTGCCAACCTTGAGACCTCTGATTTTGGGAGGTGGGGGGTTTGGGGTGAGGGGGCTTGGTCGTGGTTGGGGCGGGGGGCGTGGTTAAGAGGGGAGGAGTATATTTACATCTACATTTCACCAACTTGAGTATTTCATTTATATTTCATCCATCCATCCATTTTCTACCGCTTATTCCCTTTTGGGGTCGCGGGGGGCGCTGGCGCCTATCTCAGCTACAATCGGGCGGAAGGCGGGGTACACACTGGACAAGGGCCAACACAGATAGACAGACAACATTCACACTCACATTCACACACTAGGGCCAATTTAGTGTTGCCAATCAACCTATCCCCAGGTGCATGTCTTTGGAAGTGGGAGGAAGCCGGAGTACCTGGAGGGAACCCACGCATTCACGGGGAGAAGATGCAAACTCCACACAGAAAGATCCCGCGCCTGGGATTCAACCCAGGACTGCAGGACCTTCTGTCAGGCTTGGACATGGATTGTGTGTGCTCCTTCGACGCAGCGGGATTACAGGACGAGCCAGTCGTGAATTCAGGTACATGATATTTATAAATAAATAAATGTTATAAATGGGTTGTACTTGTATAGCGCTTTTCTACCTTCAAGGTACTCAAAGCGCTTTGACACTACTTCCACATTTACCCATTCACACACTGATGGAGGGAGCTGCCATGCAAGGCGCCAACCAGCACCCACCAGGAGCAAGGGTGAAGTGTCTTGCTCAGGACACAACGGACGTGACGAGGTTGGTACTAGGTGGGAATTGAACCAGGGACGCTCGGGTTGCGCACGGCCACTCTTCCACTGCGCCACGCCGTCCCTTTATTAAATAAACAAACAAACTACTAAAAGGCAAACCAAGGACGCGCTCTGTGGCGGATAATAATCTATACTATACTTAAAACAAAACAGCACAATGGCATGACTATATACAAACAAAACAAAACTAGCACTGTGGCATAAATACATAAACTTACACGGCATGGAACTGTGGACGAGGGCGTGAAGGTTGGAACAGCATGGGTAGGGTGCGTGCGAGTGTGAAGATCCCAGAATGATGAACATTAAGGAAATTACTTAAATACTGGCTGTGATAATCAGGAACAGGTGTGGGACTGAGGGCAGGGGCGTGACAAGGTGGGAACTAATGCGTTGGCATGGAAACAAACAAAACCAGGAAGTGAAAAACGTGACTGAATGTCCAAAAACTAAACATAGCATGACCAAAACATAACTTACAGGCGTGACACCTTCGTATTGTGAGGCAGATGAACTAACCCCTCTGCCACCCTGAAGCCTATATATATATATATATATATATATATATATATATATATATATATATATGTGAAATACTTGACTTTCACTGAATTCTAGCTATATATATTTATTTTATTATTTATATAAATAAAATAAATGGTTGAATTTAAAATCGCACCTATCAAATACACAGTAATAAAAACACAGTTGTTCTACTAACTGTACTGTGCTTGCTAGTTACTAAAAAACAATAACAACACTTACCTTTCACTATTTGAGAATCCTTTGTTCTGCCATTTATTTATTCATTTTGCTCGTCGACGGTGTATTGTATTGGGTTGGAGTCAATAACCAGGCGAGGTGATGAAATTATGTCTCTTTACTGTGCGCTTCAGAACAGACTCCCTCACTTGCCGTCAGGTGCTCAACACCACGTAGATCGTAGGCCAAACAAAAAGCAACCCCATAACGCTATAGCTAACATTCAGCAGGAGATGGCAACAGACAACATAGAATCACTCTATTACAGACGGCGTCGCAATGGCTGTAACTTCCTCGTTCTTCTGCTTTGTCTCCTTGTGTGAGCAGTTTTTTATTCAAATCCGTAGATGTTGTAACGTGATTGGGCAGGCAAGCTGTTTATATAGTGGGAAAGCGGACGTGAAAACAGGCTGTCCCCACTCAGGTCCGCAAGGAGCTGGAGGCCACGCTCCCTCCAGCTCCGGCTGAATTTCGGGAGATTTTCGGGAGAAAATTTCCTCCGGTAGGTTTTCGGGAGAGGCGCTGTATTCCGGGAGTCTTCCGTAAAATCCGGGAGGGTTGGCAAGTATGTGTACACCTTGGACAAGTCGCCAACTCATCACAGGGCCAACACAGATAGACGGACAACATTCACACTCACATTCACACACTAGGGCCAATTTAGTGTTGCCAATCAACCGATCACCAGGTGCATGTCTTTGGAAGTGGGAGGAAGCTGGAGTACCTGGAGGGAACCCACGCAGTCGCGGGGAGGACGTGCAAACTCCACAAAGAAAACAGGACTACTCAGGACCTTCGTATTGTGAGGTAGACGCACTAACTCCTTTTTCCACCGTGCTGCCAAATGCATAAATATATATTGTAAATATACAATGTAAATATATAATGTAAATATACAATGTAAATATATGAATATATAATTTAAATGTATAAATATATCATGTAAATATAAAATGTAAATATATAACCATATAATGTAAATATATAACTATATAATGTGATTATATAAATATATAATGTAAATATATCAATACATAATGTAAATATAAAATTTAAATATATATATATATATATATATATATATATATATATATATATATATATATATATATATATATATATATATATATATATATATATTTATATATATATCCATCCATCCACTTTCTTTCCACTTATTCCCTTTGGGGTCGCGGGGGGCGCTGGTGCCTATCTCAGCTACAATCGGGCGCAAGGCGAGGTACACCCTGGACAAGTCACCACCTCATCACAGGGCTAAATATATATATATAAAATGTCAATATATAATGTAAATATATAACTATAAAATGTCAATATATAATGTAAATATATAACTATAAAATGTCAATATATAATGTAAATATATAACTATAAGATGTAAATATACACATACTGTAAATAATGTAAATATATGAAAATAAAATGTAAGTATGTAAATATATAAATATATAAAGTTAATATAAAATGTAAATATATACATGTATAATGCAAATATATAAATATATAATGTAAATATAAAATGTAAATATATAAATATACAATGTCAATATATAATGTAAATATAAAGCTATATAATGTAAATATACACAAACTGTAAATAATATAAATACATAAATATCAAATGTAAATAAATACATATAAAATTTAAATATAAAATGTCAATATATAATGTAAATATAAAATGTAAATACATAAATATATAATGTCAATATACAATGTAAATATGTAACTATGTAACGTAAATATACACATATTGCATATAATGTAAATACATGAATATAAATTGTAAATATATAATGTATATATAATGTATTATGTAAATATATGAATAGATCATGTAAATATAAAATGTAAATATATAATGTCAATATACAAATATATAATGTCAATATATAACCATTTATTTTTTTAACTATTTTATAAAACTAAAACTTAAACATATAAATATATATATTGTAAATATATAAATATATAATGTAAATATAAAATGCAAATATATAATTTAAATATACAAATATAAAATGTAAATATAAAATGCAGATATATAATTTAAATATACAAATATATAATGTAAATATACAAACCCGGTTTCCATATGGGTAGGGAAATTGTGTTAAATGTAAATATAAACACAGTACAATGATTTGCAAATAATTTTAAACCCATTTTCAGTTGAATATGTTACAAAGACAACATATTTGATGTTCAAACTGATAAACATTTTTTTTTTGGTGTGCAAATAATCATTAACTTTAGAATTTGATGCCAGCAACATGTGACAAAGAAGTTGTGGAAAGGTGGCAATAAATACTGATGAAGTTGAGGAATTTCCATCAAACATTTATATGGAACATCCCACAGGTGTGCAGGCTAATTGGGAACAGTTGGGTGCCATGATTGTGTATAAAAGCAGCTTCCATGCAATGCTAAGTAATTCACAAACAAGGATGGGGTGAGTGTCACCAATTTGTAAGCAAATTGTCGAACAGTTTTAGAACAACATTTCTCAACGAGCTATTGCAAGGAGTTTATGGATTTTACCATCTACGGTCCATAAAATCATCAAAAAGTTCAGAGAATCTGGAGATATCACTCCACGTAAGCGATGATATTACGGACTTTTGATCCCGCAGGCGGTACTGCATCAAAAACCGACATCAGTGTGTAATGGATATCACCACAGGGGCACAGGAACTCTTCATAAAACCACTTTCAGTAACTACAGTTGGTCGCTACATCTGTAAGTGCAAGTTAAAACTCTACTATGCAAAGCCAAACCCATTTATCAACAATATCCTGAAACGCCGCCGGCTTCGCTGGGCCCGAGCTCACCTAAGATGGACTGATGCAAAGTGGAAAGGTGTTCTGTGGTCTGACGAGTCCACATTTCAAATTATATTTTGAAACAGAGGATGTGGTGTCCTCCAGAACAAAGAGGAAAATTACCATTCGGGTTGTTATGGGCGCAAAGTTCAAAAGCCAGCATCTGTGATTGTATGGGGGTGTATTAGTGCCCAACGCATGGGTAACTTACACATCTGTGAAGGCACCATTAATGCTGAAAGGTCCATAAAGGTTTTGGAGCAACATATGTTGTCATCCAAGCAACGTTATCATGGATGCCCCTGCTTATTTCAGCAAGACAAGTGTTACAACAGCATGGCTTCGTAAAGAAAGAGTGCGGGTACTTTTCTGGCCCGCCTGCAGTCCAGACCTGTCTCCCATCGAAAATGTGTGGCGCACTATGAAGCGTAAAATAAGACAGCGGAGACTCCGGCCTGTTGAACGACTGAAGCTCTACATAAAATAAGAATGGGAAAGAATTCCACTTTCAAAGCTTCAACAATTAGTTTCCTCAGTTCCCAAACGATTATTGAGTGTTGTTAAAAGAAAAGGTGATGTAACACAGTGGTGAACATGCCTTTTCCCAACTACTTTGGCACGTGTTGCAGCCATGAAATTCTAAGTTAATTATTATTTGCAAAAAAAAAAAAGTTAATGAGTTTCAACATTAAATATCTTGTTTTTGTACTGCATTCAATTTAATATTTTGTAGTGCATTCAATTGAATGTGGGTTGAAAAGGATTTGCAAATCATTGTATTCCATTTATATTTACATATAACACAATTTCCCAACTCATATTGAAACAAGGTTTGTAAAATGTGAATATATATCAGTATATATTCTAAATATATTAGTATATAATGTAAATATACAATGTAAATATATAAATATATAATGCACATATTTAAATATATTCCATCCATCCATCCATTTTCTACCGCTTATTCCCTTTCGGGGTCGCGGGGGGCGCTGGCGCCTATCTCAGCTACAATCGGGCGGAAGGCGGGGTACACCCTGGACAAGTCGCCACCTCATCGCAGGGCCAACACAGATAAACAGACAACATTCACACTCACATTCACACATTAGGGCCAATTTAGTGTTGCCAATCAACCTATCCCCAGGTGCATGTCTTTGGAAGTGGGAGGAAGCCGGAGTACCCGGAGGGAACCCACGCATTCACGGGGAGAACATGCAAACTCCACACAGAAAGATCTCAAGCCTGGGTTTGAACCCAGGACTGCAGGAACTTCTTATTGTGAGGCAGACGCACTAACCCCTCTGCCACCGTGAAGCCCATTTAAATATATTATCTAAATATATAAATATGTCATGTAAATATATACATTTTTAATGCAAAAAATGTATGTAAATGTATAAATAAAATAATGTTGCGGGCCAAATTAGCATAATGTGACCGGCCACTTTAAAATAAAGCCGGGTTCAGGATGAAATAATGTGGTGGGCCACTTTAAATGGCAATGAGTTTGACACGTGTGCATCAAAGGGACATTTAAGCGAGACATTTTTATTAAAGTCAGATCTCAGAAGCAAGAAAGCAGCATCATGGTGCGGGCTCTCAACAAGACCTTTCTTCAACCATATTCTCATTTATTTTTTTTCTCTTTCTTTAATTGAAGCCTGGGAAGACATTGGCAACATTTAACCTTTTTCCGCGGCTAAATACGCACCGAGCCACTTCAATGAGCAGGAAATTGTGTCGTGGCGCCTCAGGCCGGAGGAGATTGCGCCCGTGAGAGAAGCAATTTGCTGTGCTGAGATTGTTGTGGCCCCGCCTCATTATGCAAGATGTCCTTTGCTAAAAGGTGCCAGGGTGAAAACAGCATGAGTTGTGCTTCCTCCTCCGGTACACAAGCTATTCATCCATCATGTAACACAAGATTTCAGGTCCAAACACTGACTGATCTGAGGAGAGACATGGCCACTGTACTCTCAGTCCTGCACCACGCTCTGCCCCCGGATTGTACTCCACCTTCTTTATTTGACTTTCTCCCCCTTCCTTCTCACAGCTGCTTCCTGAGGGAAGTGGGTCGTAAACAGCGTTGCCTTCGGTTACTGAACAGTTCAAAGAGAGTTCGTCAAATAGTTAAAAAATAGTCCCATTAAATAGTTCAAAGAGAGTCCTATAAAATAGTTCAAAGAGAGTCCCATAAAATAATTTAAAGAGAGTTCCATAAATAGTTAAAAAAGAGTTCGTAAAATACTTCAAAAAGAGTTCCTGTGGCAGTTGGGCAGATCCTGCTATCCGTCCGCTTTGTAATCCCAGAGGAGTTTTATGAGCATTCTTCGTGGAAGGTTTCAGCCTTTTGTCTTCTTGTCCGGAACACAATGTAATACAAAGTTTTTTGTGATCATTTAGAAACAATTATTCTAACATTCCCCTCATGTTTATCACACAAACTTTTCCATAGTCTCCTTATCCCTAATAACTACTTTTTGCGATTTTCAGTTATTGGTTCATTTTCCTAGAACCAAGTTATGTTTTGGATGTGCATGATTGGTTGCGGGGTGTGGTGGCACTGGATACTGTTGGTGACCAGGCCCTTTGTTTGTATGTATGTACGGTATATGTATGTATGTGTATGCATGTGTGTGTGTGTATATATGTGTGTACATGCATGCATATGTATCTGTGTACATGCATGCAAGTGTATGTGGGTGTATGTATGTATGTACATATGTATGTGTATTGGTGTGTATGTATGTATATATATTTGTATACGTGTGTGGGCGTGTGTATGTATATATAGATGTGTATATATGTACATGTATGTGTGTGTATATGCATGCATGTGTATATGTGTGTATGCATATATGGGTATGCATGTGTATATGTGTATGCATGTAGGTATGTATGTGTATATATGTGTATATGTAGATAAGTATGTATGTATATACAGTAGAAGTGTATGTATGTGTGTAGGTATACATGTGTATGTATGTGTGTATGTATATGTATATGTGTATGTATGTATGTGTGTATGTTTGCATGTATGAATGTATGTATATATGTGTTTGTGTATATGTCTATATATATGTATATGTATATATGTGTGTATGTATGTGTATGTATATATGTGTATGTGTATGTATATATATATATATATATATATATATGTATGTGTGTATATATATATATATATGTATATGTATATATGTGTGTATGTATGTGTATGTATATATGTGTATGTGTATGTATATATATATATATATATATATATATATATATGTATGTGTGTATATATATATATATATATATATATGTATATATATATATATATATATATATATATGTGTGTGTAGGTATGTGTATATATGTGAATGTGTATGTATGTGTGTATGTATGTATGTATATGTGTATATATGTGTATGAATATGTATGTATGTGTGTATGTATTTATGTATGTATGTATGTGTATGTGTATGTATATGTATGTATGCGTATGTATGTGTGTGTATGTATGTATATGTGTATATGTATATATATATATATATATATTTATATGTATGTGTATGTATATATGTATGTATATATATGTGTGTATGGGTATGTATGTATATGTGTGTATATGTATGTGTATATGTATGTGTATATGCATGTATATATGTATGTGTATGTATGTATATATGTATATGTATGTATATGTGTATATGTATGTATGAATGTGTATATGTATCAATCAATCAATCAATGTTTACTTATATAGCCCTAAATCACTAGTGTCTCAAAGGGCTGCACAGACCACCACGACATCCTCGGTAGGCCCACATAAGGGCAAGGAAAACTCACACCCAGTGGGATATCGGTGACAATAATGACCCAGTGGGACGTCGGTGACAATGATGACTATGAGAACCTTAGAGAGGAGGAAAGCAGTGGATGTCGAGCGGGTCTAACATGATACTGTGAAAGTTCAATCCACAATGGATCCAACACAGTCGCGAGAGTCCAGTCCAAAGCGGATCCAACACAGCAGCGAGAGTCCCGTTCACAGCGGAGCCAGCAGGAAACCATCCCAAGCGGAGGCGGATCAGCAGCGCAGAGATGTCCCCAGCCGATACACAGGCGAGCAGTACATGGCCACCGGATCGGACCGGACCCCCTCCACAAGGGAGAGTGGGACATAGAAGAAAAAGAAAAGAAACGGCAGATCAACTGGTCTAAAAAGGGAGTCTATTTAAAGGCTAGAGTATACAAATGAGTTTTAAGGTGAGACTTAAATGCTTCTACTGAGGTGGCATCGCGAACTGTTACCGGGAGGGTATTCCAGAGTACTGGAGCCCGAACGGAAAACGCTCTATAACCCGCAGACTTTTTTTGGGCTTTGGGAATCACCAATAAGCCGGAGTCCTTTGAACGCAGATTTCTTGTCGGGACATATGGTACAATACAATCGGCAAGATAGGATGGAGCTAGACCGTGTAGTATTTTATACGTAAGTAGTAAAACCTTAAAGTCACATCTTAAGTGCACAGGAAGCCAGTGCAGGTGAGCCAGTACAGGCGTAATGTGATCAAACTTTCTTGTTCTTGTCAAAAGTCTAGCAGCCGCATTTTGTACCAACTGTAATCTTTTAATGCTAGACATGGGGAGACCCGAAAATAATACGTTACAGTAGTCGAGGCGAGACGTAACAAACGCATGGATAATGATCTCAGCGTCTTTAGTGGACAGAATGGAGCGAATTTTAGCGATGTTACGGAGATGAAAGAAGGCCGTTTTAGTAACGATTTTAATGTGTGCCTCAAAGGAGAGAGTTGGGTCGAAGATTATACCCAGATTCTTTACCGTGTCGCCTTGTTTAATTGTTTGGTTGTCAAATGTTAGAGTTGTATTATTAAATAGAGTTCGGTGTCTAGCAGGACCGATAATCAGCATTTCCGTTTTTTTGGCGTTGAGTTGCTAAAAGTAAGCGGACATCTATTGTTTAATTTCATTAAGACACGCCTCCAGCTGACTACAATCCGGCGTGTTGGTCAGCTTTAGGGGCATGTAGAGTTGGGTGTCATCAGCATAACAGTGAAAGCTAATACCGTATTTGCGTATGATGTCACCTAGCGGCAGCATGTAGATGCTGAAGAGTGCAGGGCCAAGGACCGAACCCTGGGGAACTCCACACGTTACCTTAACGTAGTCCGAGGTCAGATTGTTATGGGAGACACACTGCATCCTATCAGTAAGATAAGAGTTAAACCAAGACAGGGCTAAGTCTGACATACCAATTCGTGTTTTGATACGTTCTAATAAAATATTATGATCGACGGTATGGAAAGCAGCGCTAAGATCGAGGAGCAGCAACATAGATGACGCATCAGAATCCATCGTTAGCAATAGATCATTAGTCATTTTTGCGAGGGCTGTCTCCGTGGAGTGATTTGCCCTGAAACCGGATTGAAAGGTTTCACATAGATTGTTAGACACTAAGTGTTCATTTAACTGCTCCGCAACAATTTTTTCAAGGATTTTTGAAATAAAGGGAAGGTGAGACACCGGTCGGTAGTTTACCATGAGGTCAGGATCGAGGTTAGGTCTTTTAAGAAGAGGATGAGTAACCGCTTTTTTGAATGCTAGGGGAACAGTGCCCGAGGAGAGTGATAAGTTTATAATATTTAGCACTGATGGACCTAATAATACAAAGAGCTCCTTGATCAGTTTCCCAGGAAGAGGGTCAAGTAAACATGTTGTCTGTTTTATTCCATTTACGCGTTGTAACAATTCCTCTAATGTTATTTCCTCAAAACGAGAGAAACTATTTTGGAGGGCAGTGTCCGCCGTATATACAATCGTGTCAGTGTTAATAGAACCCCGTTGTAGCTGGGACGCATTGTCTTTAATCTCCTTTCTAATGACTTCAATTTTCTTACTAAAGAATTGCATAAAGTCTTCAGCTGAGTGGCTTGAGCTACTGGAAGGGGTCCCTTGTTGTGTTAGCGATGCTACTGTACTAAACAAAAATTTAGGATCGTTTTTATTACGGTGGATGAGATTTGAGTAATATTTAGCTTTAGCTAAGGTAAGCATGCGTTTATAAGTTATTAAACCATCACTCCATGCTTGATGGTGCACCTCAAGTTTAGTCGTGCGCCATTTGCGTTCCAGCTTTCTACATAATAATTTCTGAGCTCTAGTTTCTTCTGTAAACCACGGGGTGCGCTTTTTTGGAGCCTTTTTTAACTTCAGCGGTGCTATGTTATCAATGGTTTCGCGCAGGGCGTCGTTAAAGTTGTTAGTGAGGTTATCAATAGAGCCCACATACTTTGGGAATGGTGCCATTACCGAGGGCAGTAGGTCAGCAAGAGTTGTCGTTGTGGCTGTATTAATGTTGCGGCTGCTATAGCAGTTATTATTATTATTAGTTTGACGAACATGCGTCTGAACCTCGAATTTTATAAGGTAATGATCGGACAATACTTTAGTATACGGGAGTATCGTAACTTTGGAAACGGTTATACCCCTGACAAGCACTAGGTCTATCGTATTACCGTTGCGATGCGTGGGTTCATTTATTATTTGTGTGAGACCACAGCTATCAATTATAGTCTGGAGCGCTACGCACGGTGGGTCCGATGGGGTATTCATATGGATATTAAAGTCCCCCATTATGATTATATTATCGGCGTGTGTCACTAGATCAGCAACGAACTCTGAGAATTCATTGATAAAGTCCGAATAGGGCCCTGGGGGGCGGTAGATAACAGCCAGGTGTAGAGGCAGTGGTGTGACAGACCTCATAGTAAGCACCTCAAACGATTTATATTTATTATTCATGTTAGGACTAAGGTTAAAGTTTTTGTTATATATTAGTGCGACCCCCCCACCCCTTTTAACCGGACGGGCAATATGCGCATGTGTAAAGTTAGGAGGACATGCCTCATTTAGCGCAAAAAAGTCGTTTGGTTTAAGCCAGGTTTCGCTGAGACCGATGACGTTAAGATTGTTGTCTCTGATAATATCATTAACTAACAACGTTTTAGGAGACAATGATCTTATGTTTAAAAAACCTATGTTATAGGTAGTGGGCTATTTTAGGGAGTTTTTGATCAAATTATCCGTAATAGCAATATTAATAATGTTGTGTTTATTATGCCCAGTGCATTTAGTATAATTACGACCATATCTAGGAATTGATACGACAGGAATTTTCCGATTGTTTGATTGTTGCTTTGATAAACTGCACGCATCATGGTTAGCCACCTCAGTAACGGGAATTTTCCGATTGTTTGTTTGTTGCTTTGATAAACTGCACGCATCATGGTTAGCCACCTCAGTAACGGGAATTTTCCGATTGTTTGTTTGTTGCTTTGATAAACTGCACGCATCATAGTTAGCCACCTCAGTAAAACACATGTCCAACTCTGAAACACTCAAAGCAGAAAAAACTTGTTCTAATTTAACTGACTCCTTACCCAGACCAGTAGTCTCGCATTTTCCATTTAAATCCGTCTTCAGGATGGAGGGAAGTGGTGTTCTGTGGGGATTAGCCTTCTGCTTTGTTTTTAGCCCCGCTCGGCATCCGCGTTTCCGATCACACCGCTGGCGTCTGCTCCGTAGACGGCCCCCGCTGCTACTAGACTCCCCTGCTTCACAGGCCGCTGGATGTAGCCGCCAACGTATTCCCATGCTAGTTAGCACGTTTAGCAAGCACGCATGTATGTATGTATATATATATATATATGTATATATATATTCATATGTGTACGTATGTGTCGGATTGGTGGTGGGTCTACTGCGCGCTGGGTTGCGGGACGTTTCCTCCCCGTTCCTGGGCGGCTGCGTGCTGCTCGCCTCTCGGCGGCATTCCCCGGCGCTGTTTGCGGCTGTATGGGGCTGTGACGCTGGGCGTGGTTGGCGGTGCATTGGGGTGCTTGGTCGTCTGGGGTGGATGTCCGGTGGCTCGATTGGCCTGGCTGTGGATGAATTGAGGTCGGTTTGTTGGCGGCCTCGGAGGTAGCAGGGGGTGTGCATTGTTATGGTTTACGGGGTCGGATTTTTTATTTTATTTTTATTATTTTTTTAAATGTATTTATTTTGTCTTGGCTCCGTCGGCCGCGGGTGTTTGTACTGCGGGCGGGCGGTGGTGGTGATGGTTGCTGTGTTGCTACCGGTGGTTCGCATTGCTGTGTTGGGTTGGAGTGGTGGGGGGACTGTGATTGGTGTCTGCGCGCCTGTGGCGTTGTGGGTGATGGTTGGCGTTCGGTTGCCGGCTGGTTTGAATGCTGACGTGCGGACGGGATGCATTGGCTTCTTACCCCATTGGTGGGCTCCGTCCCCTGGCCGGGACTCGTATGGGTACGTTGCTGTGTGGATGGCCGGGATGCAGTGTTTGCATTGGGCATGGGGCTGTGCGGTTTTTCTGCGTTCGGTTGCCGGTATGGGCTCTGCAGGGCTGGGTTGGGGTGGGCGGGTGCTGGCTTTGTTTGGCAGGTGGTGGACTCTCATGGCGTCTTCTTAAAGAGGTCTGGTGTAGGTCACGGGCCGTGGGGGAGGGCGGTGGCCTCCTGGCCGTAGTTCCTTGTTGTCGCCTGCATGGACTGGGGGGGGGGGTATGTCCGGGCCCTCTACTCCTCCTACTTATAGCACACACACTCACACATATATAAGACTTTGGGGGATTGACCTGCAGGGAGGCATGGTAGGGGGGATAAGGACGCCTCCTATTGGACTCCAGTCCTCCTGTCTTGTCCCCTGCTCGTCCATCAATCTTAGCTGCATTATAGACACTTAGGATTTGGGGGGCTCGGCTTGGTTGGGACCCACCATGACCTTGATGTCCCCCAATTTTAATCGCATTATTAGTTTCAAAAGCATACACATTTCACTCACGCTACTGTACACACACCAACAGGGACTGGAGATCGGCTGTAACGGCTGGCCTCCTAATTTTAACTGCACAGTAGACACTCTGGGGGCCCTGTACACATGGATGAGTGGGTTGGGGTTTGGGAGTACGGCGCGCCCCTCATTGCCTCCTCCGCTAGCGCGGGTTGCGGGGACTGCGGTCTGGTGGCCTGCAAGACCTCGCTGAAGGTGTTATTATTATTATTATTATGTATGTATGTGTGTATATGTATTTATATGTATGTGCATGTGTATGTATGTATGTGTATGTGTATATATGTGTATATATGTATATATGTATATATATATGTATGTGTATGTGTGTATATGTGTATATATATATATATATATATATATATATATATATATATATATATATATATATATATATATATATATATATACATATATATATATATTTGTTCTGTATTTATTTTATTTGAAAGAAAAAATAACAGTACAATATATTATTTATTTGTGTGGGGCGTCGTGCGGATCTCGCTTCCTGTTGAGTGGGGTCCGTGCCCGTGTGGCCCGTCCTTGCGCTGTGGAGTCTGTGTTGGTGACTTGATGCGGTGGCGGCGCGGCCCTTTTGTCTGGTCTGGATGCTGTATCTCGGTTGTTTGGGCGGTGGTGTGTTTGTGCGGGTTTGGGTTGGGGTGGTGGGGTCTATTGGTGGGGGGGGGTGTTGATGTCTCTTGTTTGCGTGTTGGCGTTTGGGCTGACTGGCGGGCTGGCGCGGGCTGGTCTCCATGATCCTGTTGGCGTGTGGTTGCCGGTCGCGGTTTATTTATTTATTAATTTTTTTTTTTTTTTTTACCCCCGATCACTTTGATTTGATGGGGTGGTGCTGGCTGTCTGGGGATATTGCAGCTGCTGTTTCTTATGCCGTTTGTTTGTGGTGTGAGCGCCCGAGGCTGCTGGGTCCGGTGCAGGGGGGTGGCAGATGTTGTGACTGGTGGTAGCGGGCACTCGTGGTGGTTGTCGGGGCTGACTGACCAGCTGGCTTCATACTTGTTTATTGTCGTGTTGATTGGATTGTCGGGTGTGGGCCTGGGGTGCCCTCGCGCCCTGCCGCGCCGCCCTTGCGCGCCCGGTTTCACACCGTTGTCTGGGCCGGGCTTGTGGGGGGTTGTCCCTGGGTGGCGTGGGTACGGGGCCAGACCTGTGGGGCTTGGGGGTTCGGCTAGTTCTCAGTGGATGCCTGGACTTCATTGCTGTCCCTCCGACATGTGTATGGAT
>NC_084612.1:48363695-48393695 GCF_033978795.1 Nerophis ophidion | reverse complement strand
ATCCATCTATCTATCTATCTATCTATCTATCTATCTATCTATCTATCTATCGATCGATCGATTGATTGATTGACATATTTTTATTTCAAATATGAAAAAAAAAACAAGAGCAAGCATGATCCAATACAGTGCTATAGCGTTAACAGCCATTATAACAAAATGAAAACAATGGAGAAAATGACTCTAATCTAGAACTACCTGTTCACTCTATGTACAAACTTAATGAACTTGTATACACATAAATGATAAATATATACATACATATGCACACTACACACACATATAGCCACACCATTACCACAAGTGCTCATGGAAATTGTATCATGCCAAAACAGAAGTACCAGTGCCTCAATAGGCAGCCCCAAACTCTTTTGTAACACAAGAAACCCAATATCAAAGCCCTTCTTCATCTCTGTACCTCTGGAATACCATGTACCTATACTCTTTTTTAACTGCTTTATGTTTGGACATTGCTTTAACTCCACATTCAAACCATTCCATAGTTTCACTCCACAGATTGAAATACAAAAACTTTTGATGGTCGTTCTACAACTAAGCATTTTGAAATTAAAATTCCCCTTTAAATTATAATCCCCCTCTCGTGTGCTGAACAATTTTTGAATGCTTCCTGGGAGTTTATTTATTTTGGCTTTATACATTATTTGTGCAGTTTGATACAAAATAATATCATTACATTTCAATATTCTTGACTGTAAGAATATTGAATGATTATGGTCCAGATATCCAACCTTGTTGATGATGCGTACAGCTCTTTTCTGAAGTATAGTTATTGAGTTTAATGAGCTTTTATAATTATTACCCCCGGACTTTCACACAGTAGGTTAAGTATGGTAAAACTAATGAACAGTAGAGAATGTGGAGTGATTTGTGATCCAGAACCTGCTTTGCTTTATTTATTACTGAGATGCTTCTTGACAGCTTAGACTGTACATGTTTTATATGTGGTTTCCAGTTAATTTGATAGTCAATTGTAACTCCAAGGAATTTTATTTCAAAACCCCTTTCAATATCCATCCATCCATCATCTTCCGCTTATCCAAGGACGGGTCGCGGGGGCAGCAGCCTAAGCAGGGAAGCCCAGACTTCCCTCTCACCAGCCACTTTGTCTAGCTCTTCCCGGGGGATCCCGAGGCGTTCCCAGGCCAGCCGGGAGACATAGTCTTCCCAACGTATCCTGGGTCTTCCCCGTGGCCTCCTACCGGCTGGACGTGCCCTAAACACCTCCCTAGGGAGGTGTTCGGGTGGCATCCTGACCAGATGCCCGAACCACCTCATCTGGCTCCTCTCGATGTGGAGGAGCAGCGGCTTTACTTTGAGTTCCTCCCGGATGGCAGAGCTTCTCACCCTATCTCTAAGGGAGAGCCCCGCCACCTGGCGGAGGAAACTCATTTCGGCCGCTTGTACCCGTGATCATATCCTTTCGGTCATGACCCAAAGCTCATGACCATAGGTGAGGATGGGAACGTAGCTCGATCGGTAAATTGAGAGCTTTGCCTTCCAGCTCAGCTCCTTCTTCACCACAACGGATCGATACAACGTTCGCATTACTGAAGACGCCGCACCGATTCGCCTGTTGATCTCACGATCCACTATTCCCCCACTTGTGAACAAGACTCCTAGGTACTTGAACTCCTCCACTTGGGGCAGGGTCTCCTCCCCAACCCGGAGATGGCACTCCACCCTTTTCCGGGCGAGAACCATGGACTCGGACTTGGAGGTGCTGATTCTCATTCCGGTCGCTTCACACTCGGCTGCGAACCGATCCAGTGAGAGCTGAAGATCCCGGCCAGATGAAACCAACAGGACCACATCATCTGCAAAAAGCAGAGACCCAATCCCGCGGCCACCAAACCGGAACCCCTCAACGCCTTGGCTGCGCCTAGAAATTCTGTCCATAAAAGTTATGAACAGAATCGGTGACAAAGGACAGCCTTGGCGGAGTCCAACCGTCACTGGAAACGTGTCCGACTTACTGCCAGCAATGCGGACCAAGCTCTGACACTGATCATACAGGGAGCGGACCGCCACAATAAGACAGTCCGGTACCCCATACTCTCTGAGCACTCCCCACAGGACTACCCGAGGGACACGGTCGAATGCCTTCTCCAAGTCCACAAAGCACATGTAGACTGGTTGGGCAAACTCCCATGCACCCTCAAGAACCCTGCCGAGAGTATAGAGCTGCTCCACAGTTCCACGACCAGGACGAAAACCACACTGTTCCACCTGGATTCGAGGTTTGACTATCCGGCGTAGCCTCCTCTCCAGTACACCTGAATAAACCTTACCGGGAAGGCTGAGGAGTGTGATCCCACGATAGTTGGAACATACCCTCCGGTCCCCCTTCTTAAAGAGAGGGACCACCACCCCGGTCTGCCAATCCAGAGGTACCGCCCCCGATGTCCACGCGATGCTGCACAGTCTTGTCAACCAAGACAGCCCCACAGCATCCAGAGCCTTAAGGAACTCCGGGTGGATCTCATCTACCCCCGGGGCCTTGCCGCCGAGGAGCTTTTTGACTACCTCAGCAACCTCATCCCCAGAAATAGGAGAGCCCACCACAGATTCCCCAGGCACCGCTTCCTCAAAGGAAGACGTGTTGGTGGGATTGAGGAGGTTTTCGAAGTATTCCTTCCACCAATCCACAACATCCGCAGTCGAAGTCAGCAGAACACCATCCGCACCATACACGGTGTTGATAGTGCACTGCTTCTCCTTCCTGAGGCGGCGTGTGGTGGTCTAGAATCGCTTCGAAGCCGTCCGGAAGTCGTTTTCCATGGCTTCCCCGAACTCTTCCCATGTCCGAGTTTTTGCCTCCGCGACCGCTAAAGCTGCACACTGCTTGGCCCGTCGGTACCCGTCCACTGCCTCCGGAGTCCTATGAGCCAAAAGAACCCGATAGGACTCCTTCTTCAGCTTGACGGCATCCCTCACTGCTGGTGTCCACCAACGGGTTCTGGGATTACCGCCACGACAGGCGCCAACAACCTTGCGGCCACATCTCCAATCAGCTGCCTCGACAATAGAGGTTCGGAACATAGTCCACTCGGACTCAATGTCCCGCACCTCCCTCGTGACATGTTCAAAGTTCTCCCGGAGGTGTGAATTGAAACTTTCTCTGACAGGAGACTCTGCCAGACGTTCCCAGCAGACCCTTACAATGCGCTTGGGCCTGCCAGGTCTGTCCGGCATCCTCCCCCACCATCGCAGCCAACTCACCACCAGGTGGTGATCGGTAGAAAGTTCCGCCCCTCTCTTCACCTGAGTGTCCAAAACATGAGGCCGCAAATCCAATGACACAACTACAAAGTCGATCATGGAACTGCGGCCTACGGTGTCCTGGTGCCAAGTGCACATATGGACACCCTTATGTTTGAACATGGTGTTTGTTATGGACAATCCGTGACGAGCACAAAAGTCCAATAACAAAACACCACTCGGGTTTAGATCCGGGTGACCATTCTTCCCAATCACGCCTCTCCAGGTTTCACTGTCGTTGCCAACATGAGCGTTGAAGTCCCCCAGTAGGACGAGGGAATCACCCGGGGTAGCACTTTCCAGTACTCCCTCGAGTGTACCCAAAAAGGGTGGGTACTCTGAACTGCTGTTTGGTGCGTAAGCACAAACAACAGTCAGGACCCGTCCCCCCACCCGAAGCCGGAGGGAAGCTACCCTCTCGTCCACTGGGTTGAACTCCAACGTGCAGGCTTTGAGCCGGGGGGCAACGAGAATTGCCACCCCACCCCATCGCCTCTCACTGCCGGCAACGCCAGAGTGGAAGAGAGTCCAGTCCCTCTCGAGAGAACTGGTTCCAGAGACCTTGCTGTGCGTCGAGGTGAGTCCGACTATATCCAGCCGGAACTTCTCTACCTCGCGCACTAGCTCAGGCTCTTTCCCCCCCAGTGAGGTGACGTTCCACGTCCCAAGAGCTAGCTTCTGTAGCCGAGGATCGGACAGCCAAGTGCCCTGCATTCGGCTGTCGCCCAGCTCACAATGCACCCGACCTCTATGGCCCCTCCTATGAGTGGGGAGCCCATTGGAGGGATGACCCACGTTGCCTCTTCGGGCTGTGCCCGGCCGGGCCCCATGGGGACAGGCCCGGCCACCAGGTGCTCGCCATTGTGCCCCAACTCCGGGCCTGGCTCCAGAGCGGGGCCCCGGTGACCCGCGTCCGGGCAAGGGAAATCTGAGTTCATTTTGTTGTAATTCCATAGAAGTCTTTGAGCTGCTCCTTGTCTGATCACTCACCTAGGACCTGTTTGTCTTGGGAGACCCTACCAGGGGGCTTAAAGCCCCCAGACCACATAGCTCCTAGGATCATTGGGACACGCAAACTCCTCTACCACGGTAAGGTAGCAGCTCACCCCATCCACCCCATCTATTTGTATCTGTACCCTTGTTTCGCATGTCCTCTTTCCAAACAGCATTAACTTATTCTTAGTCATGTGAGACTTGTTCGGGATATTGTTGCCGAAGACGTCTTTCCAGGGATGCGTCAGAACAGAACACGGCGTGAGGTAAGATGTAATGTATTTATTAAAATATTAAAAGGACTAAGAACAAAAACACAGGAGCTCAGAAAAGACAAACCAAAGACACTAGCATAAAAGCTAGGAAATACAAATAAACTAAGACTTGGCACAAAGGCACAAAATGTAAAAACAAAGACAATTAGTATGAGAGCTAAGAATGGCCAATGGCTTAGTATATGAGCTAGCGGGTAAACACATACGTGAGAAGACGGTCATCACTGTTGCGCGTGGGCAATTTAAGTTCCGAGAATGAGTGAACAGAAAAGGCTGGCTTATAAAGGGTGGCGATTACAAGAAACAGGTGTGCGAGAACCGAGACTAGCAGGTGGAAATAATATGTAATCATGGTGACAGACCAAACAGGAAACAAGAGGGACAGACGGAGAATGAAAACAAAACTGGAACAATAAACAATATGAGAAGATTCGAGTACGGATCTTAACAAGTCAGGTTTAATGTCAATTTATTATAGTCAAACCAAGCTTTTAGTTTACTCATTTCTTCCGTAATGACTTCCTGTAATTGATTTAAGTCATCCCCTGAACAAAAAATATTAGTGTCATTAGCAAATAACACTGATTTCAATAATGTAGACACTTTACAGATATCATTGATATACAGGATGAACAATTTTGGCCCCAACACTGACCCCTGGGGGACACCACAAGCAATGTCCAAACACGATGAACAGCAATCCCCCAACTTCACAAACTGTTGTCTCTTATGTAAGTAACTTTTAAGCCAGTCTAGTACAACTCCCCTGATTCCATACTTTTCCATTTTATTGTTTTATATATAATGGTTAATTGTGTCAAATGCTTTTTTTAGATCAATAAATATTCCCATTGCATATTGTTTCTTGTCTATGGTATTTGTGATTTCCTCTATTGTTTCAATTATTGCCATTGATGTAGATCTGTTTGATCTAAACCCATATTGACAATCGGAGAGTAAATTTAATTTTTCTATCAATGCTTCTAACCTGTTATTGAATAATTTTTCTAATATTTTAGAGAATTGTGGAAGTCAAGAGACGTGTTTATAGTTTGTGAAGTGGTTTTTCTCCCAGTTTTAAACAGAGGTATAACTTTAGCTATTTTTATTTCATTTGGAAATGTGCCGGTTTGAAATGACAGATTACAGTAATATGTTAATGGTTTTGATATCTCTGTAATGACATTTTTCACCAATGCCATACTAATGTCATTGGAGTCTGTGGACATTTTGTTCTTACATTTGTTTATAATATCCAACACTTCTTATTCACCCACTGCATTTAAAAACATAGAATTGAGATTTCTCTCCAACATTCCCTCCATATTTTCACCAGTTGTCCGCGGATCTGGGATTTTTGCTGAAAGTTCGGGTCCAATACTTACAAAGAATTTATTGAAGGCATTAGCCACATCTTCAATAATATCATTTTCTTTACCATCATTCATGAAATATGCTGGATAGTTATTTGAAAAGGTGCTGGTTGGCGCCTTGCATGGCAGCTCCTTCCATCAGTGTGTGAATGTGTGTGTGAATGGGTAAATGTGGAAGTAGTGTCAAAGCGCTTTGAGTACCTTGAAGGTAGAAAAGCGCTATACAAGTACAACCCATTTATTTATTTATTATTTACTATTTCTCATAATACTGTTCAATAAATTCCATATTCCTTTGATATTTTTATTATCATCTAGTAATTTCTTATAATAATCTCTCTTCTTTGACGTCATAATATGAGTTAACTTGTTTTTATATTTTTATATTTATTTTCTGCTTCTTTTGTTTTCAATCTTATAAATTCCCTGTAAAGTGTGTTTTTCTTTTTGCAAGCATTTTGCAATCCCTTTGTGATCCAAGGACAATTAGTATACTTTCTTTTGCTGATGCATTCTTTTATTGGGCAATTTTTATCATATAATGACCTAAATATTCTCAAGAATATGTTTTAAGCACTATTAACATCCCCATTTTCATAAATTACAGCCAAATTCTGCTCCAGTAAATCATGTGTAAATGAACTAACGGATTCCTCTGATCTCGTTTTTCTGTATTGGGTTGGCTTTTTAATTTTTTTGTCCTGTAGTTACCATCAAATATCAGAAAAACTGGGAGGTGGTCAGTGGTCTGGTGATTTTGGGATATAGACTTATACTGTACATTGTGTCAATGAAATTAACTAAATCATTATTTTTACTGGGATTTAATAGGTCAATATTAAAGTCTCCACAAATGAAGACAGCTTTATTAACATTACTCTTCTTTGAAAACAGGCATTCCATCCAATCTGTAAAACGTGCAATGCTTGTACCTGGCGATCTGTACATACAACTAATAATGACATTTCTACTTTTTTCCATACAAATTTCAACCGTTAGACATTCAAGTAGGTTATCCACCACAGTTGTCATATCATCCAGACGTTTGAATCTCAAGGTGTTATCCAGATAGATTGCACCCCCTCACTTCCCTTGTTTTGTCCATTTACATTAATAAGGTCATAACCATCCAGTTCAAAATCTGACACTTTTTCACTGTTAATCCAAGTTTCGGATACTGCAATTATGTTAAATGGTTGTGAAAAGGTGTGTAAATAGTCCTTGATGTCCTTGAAATTCCTGTTTAGGCTTCTACTATTGAAATGGATAATTGGTCATTTGCCCTTAGTAATAATATTCTGGTTGTACTGTTCATTGGTATAGTAACAGCAGTTCTCATTGATATTGAGGAGGAAATTATTGTTCGGGTCTATATCCTGTTCCATGTCTTGTAGGTGGTGCTCAGTGTATTGAGATGCTTTCAACTGTACATTGTCATATTCACTTACCAACTGAATGATGTGGGTCTTTTCATGGGTTGCATCTTGCGTATTGTCAATTTGTGTCATGATTGCGTTTTGTCGCTTTTACCTTACAGTCCAGTTTAAACGTCATTTTCGTTCAGATCTTCGATATTTCTAATCACCAGCACTTTGGCGTTCTCTGGAGTACCGTTGAGTTTGATGAATAATTTACAGTTCGCAGTCCAAGTTTGTAGAATTTTCTTCTCTCTCTTCATTTGGCATGCTTTTCGAGCTATATCAGCATTTCGTTTGGTCAAATGGTCGTTCATGTATACGTTTGTTCCTTTTAGCTTCCATCCCTGTTTTAGCAAAGCGATCTTGTGCTGCCTGTTTACAAATCTCAGGACAACGCTCAGCTTGTCATTTGTTCTTCTCCTGGGCAAAAGGTGACATGCTTCGATGCTATTGCAGTCCAGTTGTATGTCCTTGGCCTGCATGAAGACTGCTACCTGTCACTCCACTGAAATAACATCCAACTCCACCGGCTCCCCTCCATTCCGTGGGGTTAAAGCTCGTGCGTAAGACCGGGGTTTGATGCTAAGTCCGGTGATGATCACATCATTGATCCGTGTATACTGCTCAATATCAGCAACTCTTTTCTCCAGAATAGCGATTTTCTTGTCTTTCTCCAGATTGTCAGCTCTTATCTGATCCAGCTGCACAACAGGGGCCATGATAGTTTTCTGCTGCTCTTTGATTGTAGCAACTTCCTCGATCAGAATGTCGAGCCTTGGGCGCCATCTCGTCTTTGTAAGAGCGCACCGGCTAGTTACTCCAGACATTCACTTGTTAGATAAATTGCAAAAATTCCTCCTTACATTATTAAACTTAAATGTCTTGGAGTAAAATTTGCGAGCGCCAGCTAGTCTATCTATCTATCTATCTATCTATCTATCTATCTATCTATCTATCTATCTATCTATCTATCTATCTATCTATCTATCTATCTATCTATCTATCTATCAATCTATCTATCTATCTATCTATCTATCTATCTATCTATCTATCTATCTATCTATCTATCTATCTATCTATCTATCTATCTATCTATCTATCTATCTATCTATCTATCTATCTATCTATCTATCAATCAATCTATCTATCTATTTACGACTATACATTTTGGACTATATATACATATAAGACTATATAAATATATACATATAACATTATATATACATATAAGACTATATATATATGTATATATATATAAATATTTATAAATATTTATATATACACACATATTATATATATATATATATACACACATATTATATATATATATATATATATATATATATATATATATATATATATATATGTATACATACATACATACAAAACTTCAGCACAGTGAATGTATGGGACTTAAAAGAGAGATCAGAGGTCACAGCTGTCTGCACACTCATCTTTGTTGTTGTTAGACGGCTTGGATGCTCACTTTTGTTCATTGTGTGTGTGTGTGTGTGTGTGTGTGTGTGTGTGTGTGTGTGTGCGTGTGTGTGTTTGTGTGTGTGTGTGTGTGTGAGTGTGTGTGTCTGAGAGTGCGCGTGCAGGGGTTCAATACCAGACGACACTGATGAAAGGCACGGCAACACAACATCTTTATTATTTATTTATTTGGCGGCCGCCATAAAATCAATGCTGCAAAACACCCGAGTCATCACTTCACACTTTTACTACTCTGATGGACTTGTCATATTATTCTATTTCCTCATTCATACACTTCCTCATACACATCCTCATCTACATATCATCCACTTCCTCATCTACTTTCTCATCTACGTATCATCCATTTCCTAATCTACTTCCTCGTTTACTCCCTCATCTACTTCCTTCACTTCATCATCTACTTCCTTAACGTCCTCATCTACTTCCTTCACTTCCTCATCTACTTCCTTCACTTCCTCATCAACATCCTCATAGACTTCCTTCATTTACTCATCTACTTCTTCATCTACTTCCTTCACTTCCTCATCAACTTCCTTCACTTCCTCATCAACTTCCTTCACCTCCATGATGTGTGTGTGAAATGAGAAGAATAATGGCTATAATGTGTGAGTGTGACATGAGAAGAATAATGGCCATGATGTGTGTGTGACATGAGAAAAATAATGGCCATGATGTGTGTGTGAGTGAGAAAAATAATGGCCATGATGTGTGTGTGAATGAGAAGAATAATGGCAATGATGTGTGTGTGAATTAGAAGAATAATGACCATGATGTGTGTGTGACATGAGAAAAATAATGGCCATGATGTGTGTGTGAGTGAGAAAAATAATGGCCATGATGTGTGTGTGAATGAGAAGAATAATGGCAATGATGTGTGTGTGAATTAGAAGAATAATGGCCATGATGTGTGTGTGACATGAGAAAAATAATGGCCATGATGTGTGTGTGAGTGAGAAAAATAATGGCCATGATGTGTGTGTGAATGAGAAGAATAATGGCAATGATGTGTGTGTGAATTAGAAGAATAATGACCATGATGTGTGTGTGACATGAGAAGAATAATGGCCATGATGTGTGTGTGAATGAAATAATAATGGCCATGATGTGTGTTTGACATGAGAAGAATAATGGCCATGATGTGTGTGTGAGTGAGAAGAATAATGGCCATGATGTGTGTGTGAATCAGAAGAATAATGGCCATGATGTGTGTGTGAATGAGAAAAATAATGGCCATGATGTGTGTGTGAATGAGAAGAATAATGGCCATGATGTGTGTGTGAATGAGAAGAATAATGGCCATGATGTGTGTGAATGAGAAGAATAATGGCCATGATGTGTGTGTGACATGAGAACAATAATTGCCATGATGTGTGTGTGAATGAGAAGAATAATGGCCATAATGTGTGTGTGAATGAGAATAATAATGGCCATGATGTGTCTGTGAATGAGAAGAATAATGGCCTTGATATGTGTGTGACATGAGAAGAATAACGGCCATGATGTGTGTGTCAATGAGAAGAATAATGGCCATGATGTGTGTGTGAATGAGAAGAATAATGGCTATGATGTGTGTGGGAAATGAGAAGAATAATAGCCATGATCTGTGTGTGACATGAGAACAATTTTTTTGATTGATTGAAACTTTTGTTAGTAAATTGCACAGTACAGTACATATCCCGTACAATTGACCACTAAATGGTAACACCCGAATAAGTTTTTCAACTTGTTTAAGTCGGGATCTACGTTAATCAATAATGGCCACAATGTGTGTGTGTGACATGAGAAGAATAATGGCCATTAAGTGTGTATGAATGAGAAGAATAATGGCCATAATGTGTGTGTGAATGAGAAGAATAATGGCAATGTGATGTGTGTGTGTGTATGAATGAGAAGAATAATGGCCATAATGTGTGTGTGAATGAGAAGAATAATGGCAATGTGATGTGTGTGTGTAAAATGAGAAGAATAATGGCCATGATGTGTGTGTGATTTAGAAGAATAATGGCTATGATGTGTGTGTGTGAAATGAGAAGAATAATGGCCATGATGTGTGTGTGAATGAGAAGAATAATGGCCATGATGTGTGTGTGTGAATGAGAAGAGTCTGGGGGCAGGCGATTACGCCGCCGTGCTTTGCCGCTTCCGCCGGGGATTATGGCGAGTGACTGGAATTAAGGCGGCTTCAATCCTCAAGGCCCCATGGCTAATTGAAACAAGTGCGCCGAGACCCCCGCTTAAGGGATGAAGTAGGGGGCGGGGTCCAATGGGGGCGCTAACGTAACGTAAGTCTTGTTCAGCGCACAAAATACACCAAAGTGTTTTAGATAAAACAATATACTTTAGAATAGTCAGTTGACATTTGTATAGACGTACAGATTTGTATTCCACTGAAAAAAGTAGTCTCCAAACAGTTACTATCGAGGGGCTAACAATGTTTGGGTCGGACAGAAGCAGCACTCTCACTGGTAAATCCCAAGCCGGCGGTGTTTGCATATACACCAACAGCAACTGGTGCAACAATGGGAAGATAGTCTCGTGTCACTGCTCTCCCGATGTAGAACTTTTAATTATAAAATGCAGGCTATTTTATTAACCCCGAGAATTCCGTGCTATGATCTTCACAGCAGTGTACATTCCTCCCAGTGCTAACACAATGCTTTGCTACTGCTCCATCAATGGACTGCAATCTAGACCTCCCGAGGGAGTTTTCATCGTGGCAGGGGACTTTAATCAGGCTAACATGAAAACTGTGTTCCCCCATTTCCATCAATACGTGAATTTTGCAACCAGGGGTGGAAGCAAGTTAGACACGGTCTAAAGTAACATCAGACACGCATTCAAGGCTGCACCCCGCAGACAATCTCTCTGTGATGCTTATTCCTGCATGCAAGTTCAATCCCGGGATAGGGATTGTTCTGTGTGGAATTTGCATGTTCTCCCTGTGACTGCGTGGGTTCCCTCCGGGTACTCCGGTTTCCTCCCACTTCCAAAGACATGCACCTGGGGATAGGTGGATTGCCAACACTAAAATTGGCCCTCGTGTGTGAATGTGAGTTTGAATTCAGTCTGACTATCTGTGTTGGCCCTGCGTTGAAGTGGCGATTTGTCCAGGGTGTACTCCGCCTTCCGCCCGAATGTAGCTGAGATAGTCTCCAGCAGCCCCGTGACCTGGGAGGGAGCAACGGAAGCATTACAAGACTGCTTCGAAAGCACAGACTGGGACATGTTCGAGGCAACCGCCACCGAAAATCGTCACGTGTGGAGGAGTATGCAGAGTCTATGTCTGCATACATTCAGAATTGCATGGAGGATGTTAGTGTGATCAAAAATATCCCACAGGGGCCAACGAGAAACCCTGGATGAACTGTGAGGTACGTGCAATGCTGAAGGCTTGGAACAACGCTTTTAAATCTGGCGACATGGTGGCACTTTTAAGACAGCTAGAGCTAACCTGAACCGTGCCATTAAGGTTGCAAAGCGTGCTCACAGTCAGAAAGTGCAGGACTTCTTTGAGAACCCCACAAACTCTAGACGAATGTGGCAGAGCATACAGGTCATCACGGACTATAAAGCCACCCCCCGTCCCTGTGACAACAGCATCAGCTTTCTGAACGACCTCAACAACCACTTTGTGAGGTTTGAGGCACTTTACACCACTTAAATCCATCCCTCGCCCTGATGAGCAAGTGCTCAACCTGGACACAGCAGATGTCCAGAGAACCCTGAGGAGAGTGAACACCCGGAAAGCACCGGGACCTGATGACATTCCGGGCAAGGTGCTTAAGGGATGTGCAGACCAGTTGGCGGGGGTTCTCACAGACCACAGCCTGGGTCAGCACCTCGCTGACCCAGGCTGTGGTACCATCATGTTTTAAGAAGGCCACAATTATTCCAGTACCTAATAAACCCACAATCTCCTCTTTCAATGATTATCGCCCCATGGCACTCACCCCCATCATAATGAAGTGCTTCGAGAGGCTGGCAAAGGAACACATTGTCTCCAGACTTCCCCCAACATTTGACCCATACCAGTTTGCTTATCGCCCTGACCGCTCCACAGAGGACGCCATCTCCTCTGCACTCCACCTGAGCTTAGAACATCTGGAAGGAAGGACACACAGGTGTGGATGTTGCTTCTGGACTTAAGCTCGGTGTTCAACACCATCATCCCGCAACACTTGGTAAGCAAACTGGCCTCCCTTGGATTCAGCACCCCCCTTTGCATACGGCTGCTTGACTTCCTCACAGACAGACCAGTCTGTGAGAGTGGGCCCAGGGAGCCAGTGAGTCCGCTGAGTTCGCTGCTGTTCACATTGATGACCCATGAGTGCCGTGCCAGGTCCACTACTAACCACATTGTGAAGTATGCAGATGACACCAGAGTAGTGCCGCCTCATCCGAAACATCTGGTGCAGAACCATCAACCTGGTCCTGAAAGTCGACAAAACCAAGCAGATCATCGTCGACTTCAGGAGTGGTGTATCATGTACTACATAATACACCACATTATGTACCACATAATGTGGTGTATTATGTACCACATAATAACCACATTATGTACCACACAATACACTACATGATGTACCACAATATGTACCACAAAATACACCACATTGTGTACATTATGTACCATATTATATGTACCACATAATACACCACATTATGTACTGCATTATGTACCCCATAATACACCACTTTATGTACTGCATTATGCACCCCATAATACACCACATCATGTACCACATAATACACCACAATATGTACCACGTTATGTACCACGTTATGTACCACATGATGCACCACCTAATTCACCACATGACGTACCACATAATATACCACATTATGTACCACATAATACACCCCATAATACACCACATGATGTACCCATAATACACAACATGATGTATCACGTTATGTACCACATAAAAAACACATGATAAACCACGTTATGTACCACATAATACACCACATTATGTACCACAATATGTACTACATTTCGTACAACATTATATGTACCACATAATGCACCACATAATGCACCACATTATGTACCACATTATGTACCACATTATGTACAACTTAATACACCACAATATGTCCCAAGTTATGTACCACATAATTCATCACATGATGTACCACATAATATACCACATTATGTACCACATAATACACTACATGATACACCACATGATGTACCACATTAACATAATACACTACATGATTGTGAACTGCTTCCTGCCGCCATCGTGTGGGTTGCATGGATCATTAACGGAGGACATCGCTTTGCACAGGTTTGACTCTTTATTTTTGCAAATAAAGTTGCTCAGAGTGTCAGTCGGTCGCTCTTTCAGTGCCTTCTTCTCTGCTCGCGCCGGTCTCCTTTTCAGTCGCCCGTCTTCCTGTGCTGGTCTTTGTCACTCCGTGGTTCTCCGTGGTTCTCGCTCGTCTGATTGCTCGTCTGGTCGCTCGTCTGGTCGCTCGTCTCGTCTCTTGTTTGATCGTTTGCCTCTCTCATTCTCCTTCTGCCCCGATTGCTCCTCCTTCTCCCCCTTTTATACAGCAGGAGAAGATGCCCAGATTGAGAGCAGACATGTGTTTGACGCACCTGGCTCCAATTGCTGCAGCATCGCTGCAGGCGCGCCCCGCCTCTCCGCTCCACCGCACACTCCGCCTCCTGTCCGCCATCTTGGGTAGGACCACGATTTGTCCTATCGCGCTGTCGGCCCGTCGGTTCCGCGTCTCCACAATGATGTACCACAAAATACACCACTATATGTACCATTTTATGTACCAAATGATGTACCACATTATGTACCACATGATGTACCACATAAAAAACCACATGATGCAACACATATCACACTCCATAACACACCACAAGATGTACCACATAAAACACCACATTATGTACCCATAATACACCAAATTATGTACTACATTATGTACCACACAACACACAACATATTACCACATATTACATGACATTATGTAGCACATAATACACAATATGTACCACATAATACACCACATGATGTACAACATAATACACCACATGATGTACCACATAAACACCACATTATGTATCACATAATACACCACATGATGTACCACATAATACACCACATGATGTACCACATAATACACCACATGATGTACCACATAATACACCACATTATATACCACATATTACATAACATGATGTACCACATAATACACCACATGATGTACCACATGATACACCCCATAATGCACCGCAAGACGTGCTACATAAAACACCACATTAATATAGTAAAGAACATTAATTACAAAGTGAAGTATGTACAAACACCAATGTTTAGGTAATATTGTATTGCTATGTTTAACAAAACAACTTACAGTATTAATAGTAATCCACCATACATGTGTGTGTTTACCAGGACTTGAGATGTTAAAATTGCTCAGAAAAGTGTATGGTTGGTTATTTTATTTAGAAGAATGGTAGATTTTGGTCAAATAACTAATTTTACTAATGCTAATGTCTAGGGGTGTAACGATACGTGTATTTGTATTGAACCGTTTCGGTACGGGTGTTTCTGTTCGGTGCGGAGGTATACCGAACGAGTTTCCACACAGACATATTAGGTATCGTGAACAGGAATCGGGGCGCCGGACATTTGGGGAATTTGGGGGGCTCTGCCCTGGCAGCCCCGCGGGGGAAGGCGTGTCCGGTGGGGGGAGGACGTGTGGTCGGTCTGTCCTGGTCCGATCGCTGCTGCACTGGACATGTCCTCTTTTTCTAGCATGCTGGTGGCGACCGAGCTGGGATGGACTGACCGTGCGTCCTCTTTTCACCGGAGGTGTCCTCTTTTGGGTGCCTCAAATGTCCGGCGTTTTGAGTTATGGTTGCGTGTATTAACAATGTACGTTCAGTGTTAGGAAGGTTGAAAACAAAACAAATGGTGCGCGGAGCAGCAGCATTCGTGAGGGAGGGGCAGAGAGCGAGAGAGTTGTGATAAACGTGCATGCGTCGCCAGGCTCTGCTTTTTCTCCATAGATTTATCAGATTTTATTCTTTATTATCCATAGCAGGGGTGTCTAAAGTGTGCCCCGGAGGCCATTTGCGGCCCACAGCTAATGTTTTAAAGGCCCACGGCACGTTCTAAAAATACTATTAAAGTAAACAAAAACATAACAAAAGTGAAAAAAAAAAGCTATTCAGAAAAAGTTGCAACGTTGACTAATAAGACAAAGCTGTTTTTTTTCTTTCAAACTGTCATTGCTCGAAACAAAATATTGAATCAAAATCAATGTTATTATCAATTACTGACCTATCGAAGGTTCGGATTACTTCACATCAAATATTCCACCAAGAAAAATATTTTTGGTGGAAGATTTTGCAAATTTGGTAAATAAATAACCAAAAAAATATATATTTTGTTGTTTTCTTACTGTACCGAAAATGAACCGAACCGTGACCTCTGAACCGAGGTACATACCGAACCAAAATTTTTGTGTACCGTTACACCCCTAGTAATGTCTAATTTACATACTTAGCACTGACGTCCATGCATGTTATTCTTTAAAAAGGCGAGAGAATTTTATACTTATATGTATTAAAAGTTAGATTGTCTGAGTTTGTTACCGCATATGATTAATCATAAAAATTATAAAAAATAAGATTGATTACCAATTTATTTTGAGTGTACATGCTTTTTTAACTTAAAGGGCAACAACACTTTTTTTTTGTAATTTTGCCTATTGTTCACAATCATAACAACGGATTGATTTTTTTTCAATGCATTCTAAATATTAAAAAAGTCAGCTTACATCGGAGCTAATGGCAGCTTTATTATTCTGCCCATAATATCCGATAAGTAGCCATTTAAAAAGCACCAACAATACTCAATTTACATTTCGTGACTTGAATATTAACCAAGTATTAGTGATATTGTTATCATAAGCGCTAACGCAGACAAACTATTTATAGCGGCGCTGTGATCACAAGCTTGTATGCTGTGCCAGCAACCCGAGGGTCCCTGGTTCAATCCCCACCAAGTACTAACCTTGTCACATCCGTTGTGTCCTTGAGCAAGACACTTCACCATTGCTCCTGATGGGGGGATGGTTAGCGCCTTGCATGGCAGCTCCCTCCATCAGTGTGTGAATGTGTGTGTGAATGGGTAAATGTGGAAGTAGCGTCAAAGCGCTTTGAGTACCTTGAAGGTAGAAAAGCGTTATACAAGTACAACCCATTTACCATTTACCATTATATACCCATAATACACCAAATTATGTACTGCAATATGCACCACACAATACACAACAAAATACACCACATAATACACCACATGATGTACAACTTTATGTACCCATAATACACCAAATTATTAAAGACATTATGTACTATGCAATGCAAAATATAATACACCACATGATGTACCACATTATATATACCACACAATACACCACATGATGTGCCACATGATGTATCACATAATACACCACATTATGTAGCACATTATATGTGCCACATAATACGCCAAATGATGTACCACATTATGTACCCAATAATACACCACATTATGTACCAGATAATACACCACAATATGTACTACGTTATGTACCACAAGATGTACCACATAATACACCCCATAATACGCCACATGATACACTACATGATGTACCATATGATGTACTACATGATGTACCACATAATGTACCACATGATGCACCACATAATACACCACACAATACACCACATGATGTATCACATGATGTACCACATAATACACCACATGATGTACCACATAATACACCTCATAATACACCACATAATGTACCACATAATGCACCACATTATATACCACACTGTACATGACATTATGTAGCACATAATACACCAAATAAACACCGAATTATGTACCACATGATGTACCACAATATGTAACACATAATACACCACGTTATGTACCACATAATACACCGATAAAACACTACATTATGTACGGCATGATGTACCACAATATTTACCATATAATACACCACATGATGTACCACATAATACACCACAATATGTACCACGTTATGTACCACACAATACACCACAAACAACACCACATTATATACAGCATGATGTACCACAATATGTACCATATAATACACCACATGATGTACCACATAATACACCTCATAATACACCACATAATGTACCACATAATGCACCACATTATATACCACACTGTACATGACATTATGTAGCACATAATACACCAAATAAACACCGAATTATGTACCACATGATGTACCACGATATGTAACACATAATACACCACGTTATGTACCACATAATACACCGATAAAACACTACATTATGTACGGCATGATGTACCACAATATTTACCATATAATACACCACATGATGTACCACATAATACACCACAATATGTACCACGTTATGTACCACACAATACACCACATACAACACCACATTATATACAGCATGATGTACCACAATATGTACCATATAATACACCACATGATGTACCACATTATATACCACATAATTCACAAAATTAGGTAGCACATAATACACCACATAAAACACCACATTATGTACAGCATGATGTACCACAATATGTACCATATAATACACCACATTATGTACCACATAATACACCACAATATGTACCACGTTATGTACCACACTATACACCACATAACACACCACATTATATACAGCATGATGTACCACAATATGTAACACATACCACACCGCATGATGTACCACATAATACACCACAATATGTACCACGTTATGTACCACATAATCCACCACATTATGTACCACATACTACACCACAATATGTACCAGGTTATGTACCACAAGATGTACCACATAATACACCCCATAATATGCCACATGATACACCACATGATGTACCACATGATGTATTACATGATGTACCACATAATCCACCACATGATGTATCACATGATGTACCACATACTACACCCCATAACACACCACATTATGTACCACATAATATACCACATAATTCACCACATTAGGTAGCACAGTATACACCACATAAAACACCACACAATGTACCACATGATGTACCACAATATGTACCACATAATACACCACATAAAACACTACATTATGTACGGCATGATGTACCACAATATTTACCACATAACACACCACATTATTTGCCATATAATATACCACATAGTTCACCACATTAGGTAGCACAGTATACACCACATAAAACACCACACAATGTACCACGATGTACCACATAATACACCACATAAAACACCACATTATGTACAGTATGATGTACCACAATAAGTACCACATAATACACCACATGATGTACCACATAGTAAACCACTTGATGCACCACATAATACACCACATTATATACCACATATTACACCACATAATGTACCAATAATAAACCACTTGATGCACAACATAATACACCACAAGACGTAGCACATAATACACCACATGATGTACCACATAATAAACCACTTGATGCACCACATAATACACCACATTATATACCACATATTACACCACATAATGTACCAATAATAAACCACTTGATGCACCACATAAAACACCACAAGACGTAGCACATAATACACCACATGATGTACCACATAATAAACCACTTGATGCACCACATATTACACCACATAATGTACCCATAATAAACCACTTGATGCACCAGATAATGTACCCATAATAAACCACTTGATGCACCACATAATACACCACAAGACATAGCACATAATACACCACATGATGTACCACATAGTAAACCACTTGATGCACCACATAATACACCACAAGACATAGCACATAATACACCACATGATGTACCACATAATAAACCACTTGATGCACCACATAATACACCACATTATATACCACATATTACACCACATAATGTACCAATAATAAACCACTTGATGCACCACATAATACACCACAAGACGTAGCACATAATACACCACATGATGTACCACATAATAAACCAATTGATGCACCACATACTACACCACATAATGTACCCATAATAAACCACTTGATGCACCACATAATGTACCCATAATAAACCACTTGATGCACCACAAAATACACCACAAGACATAGCACATAATACACCACATGATGTACCACATAATAAACCACTTGATGCACCACATAACATACCACATGATGTAGCACATAATACACCACATTACCATTTATATCACAAACTATCTGGAGATAGTTTAAACAAACAAAGTATTTATCATGTGAAACTAAATACAACTGCACACAAAAAGGGTCAAACATGTGTCCACTATATTTCCGCCACAGGTAGGTAGTCATGTACTATATGGACTACATTTACTACTGTTTTAAAATGTATTTATGTTTTTCCCAAGATGGTGCGGCTGTAGTGGCTGCTTGTTGCAGGAGCTCTGTGCTCTTGTGTCAACCTTTTGTGTTCTTGATGTTTCCCTCTTGTTTACATGTGGGTTTTTTGCCTTTTGGTTGGGGACCCTTTGGGACTGTGAGACAACGAGTGGCACTTTCCTGACTTCTGCCGTGCTTTTTTGTGAACTTCTGGATCCTTTGGCCATGGGGACCAGCTGCTGGGTCTCTGCCACACCAGAGTCCAGGTGGAGAGAAAGCTCTGCTCTTTTAATGTCTTTAATGTCCTTTGATGTTTCCCTCTTACACACATGCTTACCTGTGCTATGGCTATGAGGTTTGTTTCTCTTGGCCTCAGTCTGGACCACCTCTTCAGGGGTCCAGGCTTAGATGGGTTTTTTTTTAATCTCACTTCCCTCCCCGGCATTGACCTGTTTCTCACCTTTTTTGTAAGGAGCGCTGAAAGTTGGCAGACCCATCAGCGATCCTGTTCTGTCTCCCTGTAATGTTTGTCTGCTCTTGAAATGGATTTTGTGATCAAGTTGGGAAATTGTGTTAGATGTAAATAGAAACGGAATACAATGATATGCAAATACTTTTCAACGAATATTTATTTGAATATGCTACAAAGACAACATATTTGATGTTCAAACTGATAAACATGTTTTTTTTTTTTGCAAATAATCATTAACTTTAGAATTTGATGCCAGCAACACGTGACAAAGAAGTTGGGAAAAGTGGCAATAAATACTGATAAAGTTGAGGAATGCTCATCAAACACTTATATGGAACATCCCACAGGTGTGCAGGCTAATTGGGAACAGGTGGGTGCCATGATTGGGCATAAAAGCAGCTTCCATGAAATGCTAAGTAATTCACAAACAAGGATGGGGCGAGGGTCACCAATTTGTAAGCAAATTGTCGAACACTTTTAGAACAACATTTCTCAACGAGCTATTGCAAGGAATTTAGGGATTTTACCATCTACGGTCCGTAAAATCATCAACAAGTTCAGAGAATCCGGAGAAATCAATGCACATACGCGATGATATTACGGACTGTTGACCCCCCAGGCGGTACTGCATCAAAACCCGACATCAGTGTGTAAAGGATATCACCCCATGGGCTCAGGAACACTTCATAAAACCACTGTCAGTAACTACAGTTGGTCGCTACATCTTTAAGTGCAAGTTAAAACTCTACTATGCAAAGCCAAACTCATTTATCAACAATATCCTGAAATGCCCCAGGCTTGCCTGGGGCCGAGCTTATCTAAGATGGACTGATACTAAGTGGAAAGGTGTTCTGTGGTCTGACGAGTCCACATTTCAAATTATTTTTGGAAACAGAGGACGTGGTGTCCTCCAGAACAAAGAGGAAAATAATCATTTGGATTGTTTTAAAATAAATAAATAAATAAATGGGTTGTACTTGTATAGCGCTTTTCTACCTTCAAGGTACTCAAAGCGCTTTGACACTACTTCCACATTTACCCATTCACACACACATTCACACACTGATGGAGGGAGCTGCCATGCAAGGCGCCAACCAGCACCCATCAGGAGCAAGGGTGAAGTGTCTTGCTCAGGACACAACGGACATGACGAGGTTGGTTCTAGGTGGGATTTGAACCAGTGACCCTCGGGTTGCGCACGGCCACTCTCCCACTGCGCCACGCCGTCCCTGTTTTAGGCGCAAAGTTCAAAAGTCAGCATCTGTAATGGTATGGGGGTGTATTACTGCCCAAGGCATGGGTAACTTACACATCTGTGAAGGCTCCATTAATGCTGAAAGGTCCATACAGGTTTTGGAACAACATATGTTGTCATCCAAGCAACGTTATCATGGACGCCCCTGCTTATTTCAGAAAGACAAGTGTTACTTTGTAAAAAAAAAGAGTGCAGGTACTTTCTTGGCCCGCCTGCAGTCCAGACCTGTCCCCCGTCGAAAATGTGTGGCGCATTATGAAGCGTAAAATACGACAGCGGAGACCCCGGACTGTTGAACGACTGAAGCTCTCCATAAAACAAGAATGGGAAAGAATTCCACTTTCAAAGCTTCAACAATTAGTTTCCTTAGTTACCAAACGTTTATCAAGTGTTGTTAAAAGAAAAGGTGATGTAACACAGTGGTGAACATGCCCTTTCCCAACTACTTTGGCACGTGTTGCAGCCATGAAATTCGAAGTTAATTATTATTTGCAAAAAAAAAAAATAAAGTTTATGAGTTTGAACATCAAATATGTTGTCATTGTAGTGCATTCAACTGAATATGGGTTGAAAAGGATTTGAAAATCATTGTATTCCGTTTATACCAGAGAGGGAAAGCGGGAGAAAACGGATGGATGTATATGTACATGTATATTAGCAGTTGGCAGTGATGAAGACAAAGTACATCAGTGAAGGTAGAACACTCACTTTTTGCCCACAAAACGCGTGGAAGCCCACGAACTGAAGTAAAACACGTACACGCGCGCGCGTGCACGCGCATGCACACACACACACGCAGCGCGAGATAAAGAGCAAGGTTTTTTTTTTTTTCTGCCAGCGATATCTTCGTCACGCTTTACGCACCACGGGCATCTTCTGCTGCGCACACGCAGGACGGCCGCCCCACGCCACGCGCATCGAACAGCGAAGGGGATGCAACAATTGAAGCGTCGTGCGTGCATTTAACTGAAACTCTCCCACGGACCCGCGGCGTGGACGTTACACGCTCGGTGCCGCGCTTTTACGAACGCGCCTTCATCTGCTGTTCGTGTGCACCGGGGAGGAGGGGGGGGGGGGGCGGTGGAGTGGTGCGTGGGGCGTCAATCACGTGGCAACATCCAGCTCGCCTCTATGCAACGTGACCCCCCCCCACTCTCTAACAAAAAAAACAAAAAAAAAAACACGGGATTCACGACAGGAAGTTGGAGACTTTTCCTGCGCCACTTTGGTCCTCCTCCCCTGCCAAGTGCCTCGGCGAATTCCTCCAGGATACTACCCTTTCACAATAAGACGCGCCCGGCTTTTATTCTTCAAGTGGGTCATCTCCTGCGCGGACGCGTGCGGCACACACAGGTGAGTGGGGACACGCGTGCACGAAAACCCCGCAACCAGAACACGGGTGCGGGGATGAAGGGTTTGACAGTTTGGGGACTATTTCTCGCTGCGGAGGAATATTGAAACATAGTGGGGTTTTCGGGGATAGCAACAGCTGGTGCACATCAGCTGGATTGACGCAAACTGCCCCCCCCCCCCCCCCCACCCTTTATTTACACCCCCGTAGCCCTGAAACTAGTTGAATCATGCAGTGTGTGTGTGCGTGTGTGTGTGTGTGCGTGTGCATGTGCGTGTATGAGTGTGTGTGTGGAGATGCCCACGCTGGAAAAAAAAAAAGCTGACAAAATATAAGGAAAAACACAACTAGATTTTTAGGAAAAACTATACTAAAACGTAGTTGGGACTAGAAATAATACTTGTATTCTGAAAAACAAGCATTTTTTTTTATATGCGTGTCATAAATAAGTGTAATCGGGAATCTTTAAACTAGATTTTAGGAGAAAATACTAAAAACTGGTGAAATTATTTGATTTGACTAGATAAGACATCCTGAGTTGGGACTGGAAATAAAATTATATTTTGAAAAGAAGCATTTTTCAACGTGCAATTCTTAAATGAGGTACCATTGGGATGTCGTAGAATCTTTAAACAGGATTTGAGGAAAAAAAGACTAAAAACCAGTGAAATTATTTGGTTTGACTTGATAAAACATTCTGAGTTGGGACTAGAAATAACACTTTTATTTTAAAAATGAGCATTTTTCAACGTAGTAACACTGCGATGTTGCAGAATCTTTAAACAAGATTTTATGAAAAAAAACAACTAAAAACAAGTGAAATGATTTGATTTGACTTGATAAGACATCCTGAGTTGGGACTAAAAATAATACTTTTACTTTGAAAAGAAGTATTTTTCAACATGGTATCATCGGGAGGTTGCAGAATCTTTAAACTAGATAACAGGAAAAACATTGTAAAAACTAGTAAAATTATTTGATTATGACTTGATAGAGTTGGGACTAGAAATAATACTTTTATTTTGAAAATAAGTATTTTTCAACATAGTAACTATGTTGAAAAATAGTTAATAATTTCACTCGTTTTTAGTTTTTTTTTTTTTTTTCATAAAATCTTGTTTAAAAATTTTGCAACATCCCAATGATCCTATGGCATAGTATCATTGGGATGTTGCTGAATCTTTAAACTAGATTTTATGAAAAAAATACTGAAAACAATTGAAATTATTTGATTTGACCTGATAAGACGTCCTGAGTTGGGACTAGAAATAATACTTTTATTTTGAAAAGAAGCATATTTCAACCTAGTATCATCAGTATGTTGCAGAATCTTTAAACTAGATTTTAATAAAAAATACTAAAAACTAGTAACTTTTTTTGATTTGACTTGATAGAGTTGGGACTAGAAATAATACTTTTATTCTGAAAAACATACATTTTTCCATTTGTGTATCTTAAATCACGCAAAATTAGATTTTAGGGAAAAATAATAGAAACCGTGAAATTATTCTGTTTGACTTGATAAGACATCCTGAGTTGGGACTGGAAATAATACTTTTATTTTGAAAAGAAGCATTTTTCAACATCGTATCATCGGGATGTTGCAAAAACTTTAAACTAGATTTTTAGGAAAAAATACTAAACACTAGTGAAATGATTTGATCGGACTTGATAGAGTTGGGACTAAAAATAATACTTTTATTCTGAAAAAAGCATTTTTCAACATGAGGTTTTTTAATGAAGTTTCATCAGGATGTTGCAGAATGTTTAAACTACATTTGAGGAAAAAACAACAACTAAAAAACTAGAAACCGTGAAATTATTTGATTTGACTTGATAAGACATCCTCAGTTGGGACTAAAAATAATACTTTTATTCTGAAAAAAACAACCATTTTTCAATGTTTGGTCCTTAAATTAAGAATCATGGGGTTATTGCAGAATGTTTAATCTTTGTGGGGAAAACCTATCAGCTGCTACCTTTCCCCTACACTTTAAACCCTGCGGCTTATAAAACAGTACAAGCTAATTTATGATTTATTTTTTTCCGGAATGTACATTATTTTTTCTTCTTCAAAATAAAAAGCAAAGTCACTGAAAAGGTGTACGGCTTATTGTGCTACGGCGCCACCTTTTAACCGGAAGTAGAAGTGCCGTCCCATCTTCGAGTCGTCCATAGCGTAATTACCCGTATGATTTCTTCATTCATCGCTCCATTTTTACAATTTAACTGAAACATTTTTGATTAACATGATTGATTAATGAAACTTTTATTAATAGAATTGACCACTAAAATGGTAACACCCGAATACGTTTTTCAACTTGTTCAAGTCCACGTTAATCAATTCATGATAATCAATCCATAGATCTTCTTTCCCGGCCCAGTATTAAAGGTTTGGTGGACAAAACGAGACGCAGGAGGCGTGGCATAAAACATGTCCTTCTACTTCAGTGTCGGAGGAAGTTGTACATGTAAACTGTTTGTTTGACGTTGTCATTACTGCCACAAGTGGTGGAAAAGTGTATTACAGCTGAGAAACACATCTTCTTTCGTGGCCAAGTCTAAAAAGTTTGGTGGACAAAACCAGACAAAGGAGGCGTGACATAAAACATGTCCTTATGTGGCAGCGTCGGAGATAGTTGTACATGTAAACTGTTTGTTTGTGGTGGAAAAGTGCATTGCCACTGAGAAACAGATTTTTGATTGATTGATTGATAATTTTATTAGTAGATTGCACAGTACAGTACATATTCCGTACAAATGACCACTAAATGGTAACACCCGAATAGGTTTTTAAATTCTTTTAAGTTGGGGTCCACATTAATCAATTCATGGTAATCAATTCATTGATCTTCTTTCTCGGCCCAGTACAAACGGTTTGGTGGACAAAACGAGATATAGGAGTGTCATAAAAAATGTCCTTCTGCGGCAGTGTTGGAGAAAGTTGTACATGTAAACTGTTTGTTTGACGTTGTCATTACTGCCACAAGTGGTTGAAAAGTGCATTGCAACTGAGAAACAGATCTTCGTTCCCGGCCCATTATAAAAGGTTTGCTGGACCAAAGGAGGAGTGGCATAAAACACGTCCTTCTGTGGCAGTGTCGGAGAAAGTTGTACATGTAAACTGTTTGTTTGACATTGTCATTACTGCCACAAGTGCTGGAAAAGTGCATTACAACTGAAAAATAGATCTACTTTCCTGGCCCAGTATAAAAGGTTCGGTGGACAAAACGAGACTAAGGAGGAGTGGCATAAAACATGCCTTTCTGTGGCAGCGTTGGAGAAAGATGTACATGTAAACTGTTTGTTCGACGCGGTCGTGGAAAAGTACATTGTACCTGAGAAACATCTTTCGCGGCCCCGTATTAAAGGTTTGGTGGACAAAATGAAACAAAGAAGGAGTGGCATAAAACACGTCTATGATTAAGAGCCCCTGGTCAAATGTATACAATTTAAGCAGCATTTATTTCCCATTATTCTGCCCCTTTAATCGGGCACTTAAACACATACAGTGGCGAGGAAATGGTCTACCCGTGAGTTTGTGGTCCGTGGTCACGGGTTGTGGCGCTCGGATTTTGAGCGAGGCAACGCTGCAGCCCTAATACCGCCTTCCGTTCCACATTATTCCCCGGGGCCTTTCTTTTTTTTGCGGGGGCCACAGATGAGCTGTGTAATTCTCCCTGTTTTAATGGCAGGCATGGGTAAATACGGCACTAATGGCTGGTGGGGGTAAACATGCCACTGTCTGCATTCTGTCTGGCGCTGCAGGCCGGAGAGGTGTGCAGAAGAATGCGATGGCGCTGGGGGAATATGCCCGGTAATTATCTCCAGCCTCTGACTCAGCGCAAATAAAAAAAACTAAACATTTTTTTTTAATTCATCCTCAATCTCAGAGGAGATCGTTTTTGTTTTAAATATTTTACATCTCAGGTGTTTGTTGCTGTTTTCCTCACAGGAGGAACTGTATCTGCACGCAAAGCCACGTCAGCATCAAACCTGGCGCTGCAGCCAAACTATGAATAAAAATGGCTTTTCCGTGTAATGGAGCGGCATTGATTCAGCGTGACTGATAGCCGCTTGCAATGTGTTCCGACTTCAAAATAAAAGCGTCACACCTGTGTGAAATGCGCAGGCCATGTTTTTAACTAGCGTTCCGTCAAGTAAACACCTGCATAATGCTATTAATCCACCTCGGAAAGCACAACATACATTAGCGTAGTAGGCCTAGTCCCCCGGTATTCATTAAAAACGAGGAGAACGTTTTTCTCAATAAGTATTTTTAACAGTTTTGGCTGCTGTAACACTGCAAACATTTTGAACAGTAACACCGTGTTCGAATATTTAATGGAGTCATTTTTTGCCGTACCACTATATGGAGTACGTGCACCAGTACCACAGTTGAGTGTTTCAAGCTTTGCACTTAACGACTCTTTTGCAAAAGTGTGGGAAAAGTGTCGGATTCCACCTCATGTGCAAAACCCCCATAAAGCAGTGAAGTTGTCACGTTGTCCATCCATCCATCCATCCATCCATCAATTTTCTACCGGTTATTTTCTTTGGGGTCGCGGGGGGCGCTGGTGCCTATCTCGGCTACAATCGGGCGGAAGGCGGTTTACACCCTGGACAAGTCTCCATCTCATCGCAGGGCCAACACAGATAGACAGACAACATTCACACACTAGGGCCGATTTAGTGTTGTCAATCAACCTATCCCCAGGTGCATGTCTTAGGAAGTGGGAGGAAGCCGGAGTACCTGCAGGGAACCCACGCATTCACGGGGAGGACATGCAAACTCCACACAGAAAGATCTCGAGCCCGGGATTGAACCCTGACTACTCAGGACCTTCGTATTGTGAGTCAGATGCTTGAACCCCTCTACCACTGTGAAGCCCGTTGTCATGTTGTGTAAATGGACAAAGACAAGATATATAGGGTTGGAATTGGGGGTTAAATCACCAGAAATGATTCCTGGGCGCGGCCACCCCTGCTGCTCACTGCCCCCTTGCTTCCCAGTGGGTGATCAAGGGTGATAGGTCAAAGGCAGAGGATAATTTTGCCACACCTCGTGTCATCATTGGTACTTCAACTTTAACTTTAATGTTCACACTGAGAAATATTAGGTCATTTGCAATTGTTGGAATGCAAAAAAAGCTGGCATAAGTGGCAAAAAAGACCGATAAAGTTGAGAAATGCTCGTCAAACACTTATTTGGAACATCCCACGGGGGAACAGGCTAATTGGGTATAAAAGCACCTGCCACGAAATGCTTAGTCATTCACAAACAAGGACGGGACGAGGGTCACCACTTTGTCGACAAATGCCTGAGAAAAATTGTTTAAGAACAACATTTCTACGGTCCGCAATATCATCAAAAGTTTCAGATAATCTGGAGAAATGACTGCACGTAAGCTGCAAGCTGTTTAAAGGATATCACCACATGGGCTCAGGAACACTTCATAAAACCACAGTCAGCAACTATAGTTGGTCGCTACATCTGTAAGTGCAAGTTAAAACCTTACTATGCAAAAACAAAGCCATTTATCAACAACACCCAGAAACTCAGTTGCTCAGTTCCCAAACCTTTATTGAGTGTTGCTAAAAGGAAAGGCCATGTAACACAGTGGTAAAATGTCCATGTGTCAACTTTTTTGCTGCCATTAAATTCTAAATTCCTGATTATTTTTCAAAAAATAACAAAGTTAAATATATTTTCTTTGCTGTCTATTCAATTGTTTTTTTCTAAATAAAAACGACTGTAAATGCTAGAAATCAGCGGTTGTCAAGCTTTTTTCAACAAATATCGCCTCGGAAAGCACTGGGCAATAAAATACAGCAGTGTAGTAGGTCTAAGTATTCATTAAAAAGCAAGTTTTATGTCACAAGTATATTTTATATTTTTAGCCGCTGTAAAATTACACACAGTTTGAACAGTCACACTGTGTTTGAGTATTTAAACAAGTCATTCTTTGGCGTACAATGACGGCTGTCCGAAGAATGTCAATTTATAAGGTTTAGACTCATGATATCACATGAGAGCCTATGCATTTGATAATTTTTTTTACTTTTTTTACAACACTGTTGAAAATACATAGATTTTACAGTGAAAACTGGCAGCTCAGTTGCCAAAATTTTTACAGCATATTACCGTAAATTGACACCTTTTAAAAAATATATATATATTTTTGTTTTTTATCAATCAGTGCAACAAAATAATACACATTAATACCATAATAATACAATGAATACCATTTTTTTTAAATGTAGCAGTTCTTTCCAACTCTGCACTTACTGACTCCCTTTGCAAAAGTGCGGGAAAAGTGTCACATTCAATCTCATGTACATGTGATTAGGGCTCTGGCCTTGCCAAGAAAAAAACCCCAATACATTTTTCATTTAGTTTCTAGTAAATGTGAACTGAAAATTTACTTTAAATGAGAACTGCATTTTTTTTTAAATCTTTCACAATCATAATGAGAGACAAGAAGGCAAAAATATATATATTTTTTGCATTTTAACATGTAAAAATGGCCTCGTTCTTGGTTGCCAGCAATATAGCTAATTTTAGCAATCAATTCTACCTCTAAACCATGTTAAAATGCATTCAAAAAGCGTCAACAATACTTAATTCAGTAACTTGTATAATCATCAAACTGTAGTAACATTGTTTTTGTCGAAGTGATTTTTATTTGGGT